>NW_005179222.1:240870-396674 GCF_000350225.1 Chondrus crispus
GGTGCAACTTGCGCCCGGACCGGATGGCCAGTTCATGCGCAAGGGCTCTGCTGCCGAGGTGCTCAATTGCGCGTGGCTCCGCGGCCACGCGGTACAGCGCGAAGTCTTCGAGCGGCCGGACTTCCGTTGGCGGTGTGACAGCGCACTTGAGAACTGGAGATCGGCGACCCGCCTGGCAAGCTAGCACTGGCAAGAGTGGCATTTCACAAATTCTGTCACTGCTCGTCGAGCGAGGCTTGCAGCCGAAGATGGCGTCTGCCAGTGCGGCACTGCTGTCCTCCTCCAGTGATGTGGTAGACATAATTGAAACCCTATTACGAAATGGCCCTTCACGCACCCTTGTGACAGCTTTTTCCATCATGCTCCGCGAGCAAGGAGGTGATCAAAGATCTGGATGCGCCTGCTGATATCGAGATTGACATTTGGCAAGGAAGCCCTCCTCTCCAGAGTCCCCTCACGACGTATGTCCCTGTTAAACCGGCGCACGCCTTGCCTGAGCCGGTTATCGATCTCACGACTGAATAAATTCTAGACAGCCCCTTCTCTTGAGCTTCTCCTATTTTCTCGACTGTTCCATCGGATATTTGCCTAAGCCATTTTTGTAAAAGGCTTTGAGATACCAGGACCTTTTTTGACTAATGTGTCGTAGCCAGGAGATGGCGAAGGTGTTCTGGAACCTGACGGCCCCGTCGGCGGAAATAGCGGACAACGGAGTTGAAAGGCAAGTTACGCTCTGGTTCACAGGTGTCACCCGACTCATCCTAACCGGTCCATCGGACTCTGATTCGATCGTTTCGATCATTATACGCGACAATTGCGTCAAATGAGTGCTCTTTTCTTCTACCGTCTATGGCATATTCGGCCTCAGAGATGTCTGATCTTCGAAGGCGAGAGAAGGGTCTCCGATGTTCTTCAGAAAACTCTTCTGACGGCGTTCTACCACCCTGCCCATCATAGTAATTATTCCTACTCTCATGATGGGCTAATTGACTGCCGCTGGCAGCGGGCAGGTTGGGGTTCCGTCTTCAGACTCATTGTCGTTTTCGACTTCTCTTTTAATTCTTGCTTGGCCCGGGACGGCCTTCTTTGAAACCAGATCCCTGGTTACCGTGTCGGTGAGGCCATCACGAATAATAGTGACTGTGTGAGATGTCGCACCAATGACCTCAATTGGTCCATCTGCTTTTGGCTGTAGCTTGTTCCTGGAAACCCCTCCACTTTCAGTACGTAGTGTTACTTCTCTCTTCACGAACACTTTGTCTCCAACATCGGCTGGGGATGCTATTTTTTTGACATGCTTGTCGTAATTTTCCTTGTATCGTGTCTGAGCTGCTCTTAGCGTGTCGGTGGCTCCGTCCATGAGACTTTTAAGATGATCCATCAGCCCCATACGTTCGCCTCGAGTTTCTGGCATTGTACCTTCTTCGGGAATTTATCCAAGGCCACGGGCCCTGGAGGTCGTGACAACACAAGTTCGAATGGTGTACATCCCGTGCTGCGATGTACTTGCGTGTTATACGCGTACGTCAGAGAACCACAGTATTCATCCCATTTCTTTTTGATGTTCCACGACGTAGTGGCGTATGACTGATAATATGGTTCGGTCGAACCGTTCCACTTGACCATTGGTCTGAGAGTGATACGCAGTGGTAAAGAGAATGCGAATCCCCATGATTCGACAAATCTTTTGGAAGAACTTCGACGCGAATTGACCACCGTTATCGGATAGAAGATAGGCAGGTGGTCTATATGGATAAATTCAATACTCGACGAAGGCTCTTGCCACTGTCATTGATGTGATGCTTTTCGGCGGTATCGCTCTTGTCATCTTCGAGAACTGATCGGATATGACCAAAAGGTATTAGTTCTCGTTTTTCGATCTCGGTAGAGGTCCCAAAATGTCGATGGCGACGAACTCTACCAGTCTTCTCGCGGGGAAGAGTTCCAAAAATGTAGAGTGCTTGCGCAATTATACTCTTTGGCGGGCGCATGAGTCACATTTTCTCACGCAAGCGTGACATTCCAATGCCATAGAAGGCCAGTGGAACGTGCGTCGCACTGTATAGAACATCGTTGTACCCCCAGGATGACCTGATGTTCTTGTATAGTGGCATAGGTAAAAGAATCTTTGCCTTAACAAATTTTCGTACCGACCATAACATGGTCGGTACGACAATTTGTCTGCAGTCGTCGAGAGGGGCAATGCGGACCAAGAGACCGCAGTCGTCGACGTCGAAGCGACTTGTCTCCTCATTGTCGACTTTCTCTTTCAACATTTGACAGTATCTGTCGTTAGCTTGAGATATCAACAGCTCTTCGATTCGGACCGGAGATATATCTGTGTTCTCAGCGTTCACGACGCAAATCCCCTCGTCATTGAAATCTGACGTGATTGCATCGCGCCTGAGCTCGATCTCGACATCTTCGTCATTTTCATCTTCATCCATCCAAGCGCTGTTCTCTTGAACCCAGAAACACGGCCTGTTTGAGTCAGGTTCGACCGCACACTCGCCAAATTTCGGCAGCCTTGACACAGCGTCTGCAATGCAATTCACTGCCCCTTTGCGGTACTTGATTGTGAAATCGAACTCCGGTAGGCGGAGATGCCATCGAGCAAGCCTGCCACTGGCGTCTGTTAGACTCATTATCCACTTTAAGGATTGATGGTCTGTGTAGAACTCGAAGTTCTTCGGCTCGAAATATGGTCTCAAAATCTGTACTGCCCAAATTATGGCGAGGCATTCCTTTTCACCGACGCTGTAATTCTTTTCCGCTGGGTTCAGGGAACGACTCCGAAATCCCACCGGATGGCGCGTTCCGTCTGGATATGTCTGAAACAGGGCGCAGCCCACTTGTCGCTCGCAAGCATCCGAGTCAGCCGAGACTGAAAGGTTTGAGCGCTGTAGCTTGAGAATGGGAGGAATTATAAGCGCAGTCTTCAGTAAACCAAAAGCCTTGGACTGTTCAACCGAGAATTTCTCTAATTGGAAAGGCTTCCCCTTCGCCAACAGTGCATTCAGGGGGGCGGCAGTTCTTGCGAAGTTCGGCACGAACCTTCGGTAAACATTGCACATGCCGAGGAAAGAGCGAAGCTCAGTTTGTGTCGTCGGCTCTTGTGCCTTCTTGATGGCATCGGTGTTCTTCTCGGCAACGGCCAAAAGTCCAGGGCGGATGACATGCCCAACATAGTCGACCGACTCAGCAAAGAAATTACACTTTTCAAGCATCAGAGAAAGCCCTGCGTCCTGGAGGACTTTCAAACCCTGTTGAACGTGAGTTGAGTGCTCTTCAATGGAATTCGAGAAGATGATGATGCCATGAAGGTACACGAGGCAACTCTTCCACCTATATCCTGATAGTAGTATATCGAGAGTTCTCTAGAAGGTGGCTGGAGCATTACACAAGCCAAAGTGCATTCTCCGGAACTGGTAACAACCTTCATGGCATGTAAACGTCGTCTTCTCTCTATCGGCTTCCGCCACGGGGATCTGCCAATAACGACTGTTGCAATCGAGGGTTGTGAAGCATTTAGCGTCTCCTACCGAGTCCAAGCAGTCTTCCAACCTTTGGAAATGGATATGAATCCTTCACAGTGATGGCATTTGGCCTTCTGTAGACAACGCAGAACCTAAGAGATCCATCTTGTGGTATAACTCCCCGCTGGGGCTTTATTTTAGATTAGATCAACTCAGAATCGGATCGGTTACTGTAGGGCTCGATGCTCTACAGTACCAACACGTGTAACTCCAAGTACAGGGGGCGAACGTGTACACGTGTACGCGCAGGACCGAAGAGCGCGCCCACACGTGTACTGTCAGCCCCGATGGCTGACAGTATTACAGTGTCGACCGACCGCTACAGTACACCGGTACTGTACTATTATGATAGGTTATTATGTACATTAATTATGGGGCAGACCGGCGGCGGGAAGGGGCGACAAGGAAGGACTTGTCGACGACCGACCGCGGAGGGTGGACTCCCCGCTTATTCTAACCGCGCGCCTTCGCGTTCGGGCGCGTTAGACGGCACCAAGCGCGGGTAGAGGACGTGCAACGCACGCCCACGAGCCGGATCCACCTCCGCCCGTCGATACCGGATCGTTACCCAGTACCGCACCGCGGCGTGGAGGCGTCGATCCGCTCGCGCGTGCGCGCGTCCTTCCCGATCCCGCTCTACCACGCTACCCGGGCCCGTGCTCCGGTTCCGTAGTGGGTGTCCATCTTCCCTTGTCTTCTCTCTCTCGAGGGTCTCCACAAGAACTGAGTATACACCCCGCTTCGTTGGGGGTGTTTATACTACAGTGGTCTCCCGACCTAGAAGACCCTGGAGTCCGATCTCCGAGAAGACTTCCGCTTCCCTCTGCGAACCGATCGTGTCGAGATGAGCCAAGAGCTCGAGCCCTCGATCCGCTCAGAAGCGGCGGATCTGAGTCCGGCCGCTGTGCAGTCCCCATCCGCCCCGTCGGGCGACGGCGACGCAGGCCCTCGTGACCGCGAACCGTCGCTCGGATCCTCCGAGGAAAGAGCGGCGGCGATGTTCGAACGCATAGCCGAATACATCGAGGAAGTCCGTACTTCACTTCGGATCGATGTATCGGACCATGTATACACTCGATGTATGGCCGAACTCCGCTCCCTGCGTGAAGGGAGGTTCGATAGAGTGACGCAGTTCTTAGAGAATCTCCGAGCACTGATCGACGAGTTACACTCGCGGATAGTGCTCGTCGAAGACTCCCGTTTCGCCTCGCCCGGACCATCCGGGCAAGGTCGCCCTGAGAGGCCGACCTCGGTGAGACAACCCGAGGACCGAACCTCTCCGTCCGCAGAGCAATTGGGTGCGTTCGCGCACCTCTCCGCTGAGCTCGACGCCACTCGTCGGCGTGCTCGTGACATGGAACGTACCATGGCCGAAAGGCTACCCGGTGCCCCCTCGAGAGGGCCCGGTGGTACCGTACCTCCGAGCGCCGCCGCCCCCGAAGGTTGGCGTCCAACTGGTGCCGCTACCAGTCGGACTACAGAAGGAAGCCGTCCTCCGATAGACGTGAACTTCGCGTCTGAGACCCAAGCCTTGCAGCCTATCGCCGAAAGTAGGCGCCAAGTGGACCGCGTATCGTACGCGGACGAACAGGACCGTGGAGGAGCCGCCCGCGGATCCGGAGAACCGATGTTCTCCGTCGATCCCCGCTGGGGCAGCTACCCGCCGGTGAGTTACGCCGAGCATCCAGGTCCGGTAGTCGTCCGTACGCTACCGGTTACCTCCTTCGGCACGCTGGGTCCCGCTGAATCCGGGCTCGAGCCGTTACATACGATGATCCAAGAGTTCAGCGCCGTTGCTGACTATCGTATGTACCGCTTGGATAACACCTCGAGGCTCGTTACCTTGGGTGACGCGGGACGGATCGCGAAGTACGTCCAGCGCTGTCGTGGGATCCGTCCCACGATGCGCAGCTTCGACGGTACCGACCCGATCCAGCTGCTGCCGTTCTTGAAGGATATCCGAATCACCTTCAACTCGCAACACCTGACAGAAGGTGTTGCGGTACGAGTCCTCGCGCACTTCCTCGAGCGCGACGCGGAGCGCCTGTATACGAGTTATACGATGCGTGGCCTTCGCGCCGGCCAGCTCTACGACGACGTGAGCTGGCCGGGGCTCGTGAATCAATTCTTGAAACGCTACCTCACGGACGACGTGTTAGGTGAAGCGTACGACGCTGTCGTTACGGTGCGACAGCAATCGCATGAGACGGAAAGCACGTTTGCTGACCAACTCGAGACTGCCGCGTTCCGATGCACGGCAGTCTTCTCCGAACAGTCCCTCGCGCACTACTACGTGCGGGGACTTGCACCGGCAACCCGTGCCGCCGTATCCGAAACTGTGCAAAGGCTGCCAGGCAGTCAGAAGACCGATCTTCCGACCATCCGCCGTATCGCCACGACGGAAGATACAACGTACCGCGCTCGGCGCGGTTTACCTCTGCCGGATTCGAAACCGGCAGGGAGGGGTGGCAGGACTACGAAATCCGCCGCGACAAGTTCGCCCGCCTCGACCCTCCATATCGGGGAGGATGAGTGGCAGGCCGACCCTGTCCTCATTACGCAAGGAGCAGGACCCGTGGGGGCACGAACCCTCTCACCGATGTCGACCGGAGCGATATCGAGTTACGCGACCGCGTTCGCGGCCACTCCAAGAGTGGCAAGGGGTATGGACCCCCGGGTCGCAGAGCTCGGCATATCGAACTGAGATGCAGGAGGCGAAGCGCCTCCCGTGCCCCTCCTCACCGATGAGGAGGCGCGGCACGCGGCGACCTTCGCCTCAACGGACGGCAGCGCGTACGTGTGCTGTCTATGCCGTACATACGGGCATGCCATGCACGCGTGCCCGTTCCTGTCGCCGGAACAACGAATGTTCACGGCGTACAGGAACTACCCCTACCAGATGGAGACGCGACCCGGTGCGCGTAATCTCTTCCGGCAAGCGGCGGGGGAGGACCGTCCCCCGCGTCAAGGTTTCCCGAACCGATCGGGTGGGGGCGCCCACTTCGCCCCTCGTGGAGGCGGGTACCGTCGTAACGAAGTCGATCGTCGGGATCGACCCACCTACCGGCAGGCGGACACAAGTTACCCCCGACAAGGAGAAAGAGGGGACCGAGACTGTTCTCGGTTACCCCAACAGGTACAAAATGCGATAATGTACCTGAAAGACTGGGTAGAGGATCCGTACCGTCTACCCACAGAGGGTCACGAAGGAGAGCCGACTCGCTTCGTCCCCCATATCGTGCGACGACCGGACGCCGCAGGTCAAGGCCCGGAAGTACCCGAATACTTCGCCAAGGCCGCCGAGCCGCAGTGGGGGAATCGTCCCGACCCACGTGGCTGGCTACCCGAAGAAGACCTGGCCGTCGATAGCCAGGAGGTTAGCTCCGATAGCACGGGTAGTTCGAAAAAAAGGTAAAGACGGTTATGCACACGCGGTCGCGTGAGCCTTCTTTTCCCCACGAACTAGACCCGACCCCGCGTGCTCGCCAAGGACACGGGGGGTATTTTCCGATAATACATCCCCCGCTACCGGAGGCGAGCACGGGAGCTCCTGTAATGCCGATACAGGAGGGAGCGCACGTCGCGGCCTCCGAAGGCCCGACGTTAGGAGGACAAGACACCGGGACAGCCGACGTCCTGGTGAGGCGTAACAATGGCGACGGGGGCAACGACGACCGAAAAGATTCGGTCGACCCCCTGACTCCCTCGAGCCCAAGGTCGCCGGAGAAGGTTCCGTGTCGTACGGACTCGAATAATCCGAGGGGCGTCACTGATCCGCGGACGCCCCAAGGAAGGGGAGAAGGAAACGCAAGCGGGGCCAGCACCGAAATCGAAGGCCCCGCCGGAACGACCTCACCGATAAGGCCGCCCCGAAGTTTGTCGACGGCGTCATTTGCCTTATGACGTCGAAGATTTACAACGTCCTCGGCTCGATAGCCACAGAGGGAAATGCATTTAAACCCCGCACGATCGCCGTTGATACGTGCTCGGGGTATAATCTGGTGAGGAAGGCCGACCTTCCCCCCGATCGGACGCGTTACGTCGTGCACGACGCACCTCTGCCACGACTGGCAGGCGCGGATAGCAACCCCCTCAAGCTTTCGGCCGTCGTCCGCCTGGCCGTGCGGTTGAGGAACACGGTGTTCTGAATTCCGTTCGTAGTCGCGGACCAGCTGGCCGTGCCGGTCCTCCTCGGCACGGCCTTTATCGATACGCACGTGCGATGTATCGACATCGAAGCTCAACGAATGGAGCTACACCAAGGCGGTTCCGTCGCCATCGTCGACGGAAAGGGGGATTCGACTCCCCCTACCAGGCGACACGGGCGACACACGGGTCGGCCAGACGTACGCGAGGAGGCCCCGCAAGCGATCCGAATCGCCCGCTGGGTTACCATCCCCGCGATGTCACAAGCCCGCGTGCGTGTGACAACCGCGGGGAGGAGTCTCGTGTTCCTGGAACTCAAGCCCTCACTCCAACACCGACATGGAGTGAGGCTGACGAATGGCGTCGCGAAGGTCCTACCGAATCAGACCTTCGACGTCATCGTCGCGAATTTGTCACGACGAGAAAGGAGGCTTCCGAAGCACACCGTCGTGGGATACGCGAAGCGCAACCCCCTCGCGATCCTCACTCCCGAACGTGAGGTCGCCGAGGGGATCGCACGCGCGCTGCACCTGACCGACTTGACAGATCAAGTCGGTGGGGTAGGAGTTGGCCGATCCAACTCCGACGATAAGACTACCGCCGGGGGCAGGGGGGTCGACCCGGACGGACGGTCACCTTTATGCCAACTGACGGCGAGGGGTACTGTACTCCCCCAGCAAAGGGATCCCGAAAATCCACCGATGAATTGGGAAAAAGAGATCGACCTGTCATACATCGACGATGACAAGCTCCGTGGCCACGTACTCGAGATGCTCCGTAAGCACTTGAGTCTGTGGAGCGGTGCGCTTGGAACGATCCAAGCCACGGAGCATCGCATTCCCCTCGAACCGGGAACGAAACCGATTCGTTCTATGCCCTATCGGAAGGGCCCGGCCATGCGCGATATGGTCGCGAAGGAGGTCAACAAGACGTTGAACGCAGGGGTTATCGAACCCGCGAGCACCGAGTGGGCGTCCCCCGTGGTGCTCGTACCGAAGAAAGACGGCTCTCTTCGGTTCTGCGTGGACTACCGGCGTCTCAACGCGAAGACCGCAGCGGATTCGTATCCGCTGCCACGGATGCACGACTGCATCGACTCGTTAGGAGATGCAGCCGTCTTCACCACGTTGGACTGCAATTCCGGTTATTGGCAGATCCCGGTCGCTCCGGAAGACCGGGATAAGACCACGTTTACGACGCACATGGGCACGTTTCGCCACTTGCGCATGCCGTTTGGACTCAAAGGGGCACCGGCCACCTTCCAACGTGCGCTCGACATAATACTCTCCGGAGTCCGCTGGCAAATATGCCTCGTCTATCTCGACGACGTGATCGTGTTCTCCCGTACGCACGGAGAACACGCGCGGCATCTCGATACCGTCTTGAGCTTACTGCGGAGTTCTGGTATCTCCCTTAAGCTCAAGAAGTGCAGCTTCTTCGGACCGAAGGTGCACTACCTGGGGCACGTCATCTCCCCAGGCAAGTTGAGCGTGGCCGATACGGCGGCCGACGCTTTCAAGACGTTCACGTTCCCGAGGACGTTGACGCAAGTGCGCTCGTTCCTCAGGGCGTGTAACGTATACCGCCGATTCGTTAAGGGGTTCGCTAAGATTGCGCGTCCTCTGACCGACATGACGCGCAAGGATTCGGATCCCGATTTCTATAACCCCACGGAACTGCAACTTCAGGCGTTCGAGAACCTTAAGAAGTGCATGATCGCTCCGCCGATCCTCGCGTTGCCCCGGAACGGTCGTCCGTACATGATAGACACCGACGCGAGTGCCTACCAACTCGGCTGCACCATACTTCAGGAGCACGAAGAGCCGAACGACTGGCGCCCCGTGGGGTATTGGTCGTACTCACTGTCCGATAGTGAGCGCAACTACAGCGCTACCGAACGCGAGTGCTTCGCCGTAGTGTGGGCTGTCCGCACACTACGGCCGTACGTAGAAGGCACGAAGTTCACCGTACGGACGGACCATGACGCCCTCTGATGGCTCATGTCCCTCACCGAGAGTTCTGGAAGACTCACCCGGTGGCGGTTACGTCTGGCTGAATACGATTTTACCATTCATTACCGCCCCGTACGCGTGCATCAGGTGCCCGATGCCCTGTCACGACTCGTGTCGCCAAAGGTCGCCGATGACCGTCGCCCCTCCGTCGAGGTGAATGACGACATCCCCACCTTCGACGGGGGTACAACTGTTCAAGACGTATCGAACGAGCTCGCGGAACACGCTTGTACCGCGAGCTGTGATCATCAGGCCGTCCATGTCTTCGTAACGACACGGAACCAAGCCGAAGCCCGAACAAGGTCGCGCGTCCGAACGCGCGACGAACCGCGAAGCACCGACGAAGCCCCCTCTCTCCAAGGACCCAATTCGTTTGGGAGGAGAACGACGAGTTCGACGCCGCCGACATCCAGCACGCCGAAGACCCCGAGGCTGGCCCGCCCGACTCTTCGGTCGCCCCTCCGCAGGACGACCTTCCGGCTCCTCTTACGATAGAAGAGATTGCTGACGAGCACCGCGTGGATGACTTCTGCCAAACCGTTTTGGCACGACAGTCAGAGTCCCGGGACTCCGCGTTCTTCGAGGACCACCAAGGGGTGCTCAAACGGAGACACTTCCTCGACCCTGATATCGTTCAGGTGGTGGTACCTCGGACGCTCCGCGCCAGGCTCCTTCGCCTGTGCCACAACCCGGCCATCGCGGGGCACCCGGGCCAGAACCGTGTGTACTACGCACTTTGACGCGAATACTACTGGCCCCACCTGGCTGCAGACGTCGCAACCACGGTGCGAGGGTGTCGAACCTGCGCGATGAACCGGGTGAAGCTGAGGAAACATCTCAACCGATTGAGATTGTTTCCAGCTACGAGACCCCTCGAGAGCCTCGCGATCGACATCTTGGGGCCGCTCCCCAAGACGAAGACTGGAAAACGGTTCCTGCTCGTGATTACCGACCGCTTCAGTAAGCTGACGCAAGTCGTGGCGCTCCGCACGATAATCGCATACACCGTCGCAGTTGCGTTCTGCGAGTCGTGGGTGTTTAAATACGGCGTCCCGCGCACGTTGCTGTCGGATAACGGACCGCAGTTCAGCGCCAAGTTCTTCCACAGCACGTGCCGTGTTCTGGGGATAACTAATATGTACACATCGGCATACCATCCCCAGACGAACGGGCAATTCGAGCGATACAACCGAACGATCGCTGCGATGCTACGCAACTACGTAGGCGAGCATCAAGATGACTGGGACGTGTACGTGGGGCCGCTAACGTACGCGTATAACTCCCACGTACACCGCAAAACCGGCACGACGCCGTTCGAGCTCGTGCTCAGCAGACCACACCCCGAGTTCTCGCTTCGACGACCCGACGGTGACGCCCCCCTGCCGACAGAGGGGACCAACGCACCGAGTTCCTCAAGACCTTGGATTCGACAATCCCGAAGGCCTACGGGAGCCTGCGTCGGACGCAGGCTCGCTACAAGCGCGATTTCGATAAGCGCATACGACGGATCAACTCGCGACTCCGTCCGGGAGAGTACGTATACCTCAACCCTACCGACAGGGGGAAGACTTCGAACAAGCTCGCGTCCCGGCGGTTGGACCCTACCGTGTCCTCGCGAACGACCCCCGAACCATCACGATCGATCGTGATGGGGTCACTGAGCGGGTCTCCGCAGATCGCTGCGTGTACGCGCCACCGCCGACGGACGCGCCATGAGGGAGCACAACAACCCCAGCTGACCTTGCCGACAAGGTCAGAGAGGGAACACAGTACGCTGTCGAGCGACTACTGAAGCACCGAGATATGGAAGACGGAACTATCAAGTTCTTCATCAAGTGGGCGGATCACGACACGCCCACCTGTACTGCGCGGACTCACGTCCCGGAGGAGTTGGTGTCTCGTTACGCCCAACGCCTCCGGAAACGCACCGGCATGGACCTCAACTCAAACGTGAACGCGGACGTTCACGCTTGAGGAGGGGGCCCTCAACCGCTCCTTCGCGGATTAAAACGTCAGGCTGCACGAGCAGACCGGAAAGAGAGGCGTGGAAGGACAGCTGCCCTCACGGGAGGGTCACGCGATCGGACGACGCCCGACGTCAAGACGTATTGACGGACAGAGCCAGTGCCAGAGGGCACGACGATGCCGGTGCGCAGCGACAAGTCAAGCAATCGAACGGCTTCCGACGTCGCCGACAAGACGCGGGAGCGAAGACAGCACGTACTGTCTTACAAAAAGAAGACGAAAACAAGTCCTCTCGGATGATGAGGAGAGACCCTGACGAGACCACGTAGTCGATCGCCGGGGAAGCCACCTCCCCATTTCGGTAATGGATACACGGAAGACTTGGCATCCTCTGAACCCCGACGCCGCGGGGCCGTAGGACGAAAAAATTGGGTCAGCAGATGTACGTGCTGGCAGCTGAAATGGTGCACACCGGGCGAAGACGCTACCTCCGATCCCCAGGTCGACGGGGCCGTTCCCACCACCTCTGTACCGCCCCGCCGTCTGTGAACATGCAAAAAACGCGGGGCGGAGGAGAGGAGTTCGGAGATCGTGGTTGAAGCGAGCGGGCGTGGTGCGTTCGAGAATACCGGGAGGGTCGCCTCCAAGGCTCAGGGCCAGTGCGTACGCGAACGCGCGGATCGCAGAAAATAATGCGCGAGAAGCAAGAGAACGCTTACCCATGCTCAATGTACGAACCAAGTGGGGACGAGGCAGACGAACTCTGATGCGCAACTGTTACCTCGGCGCGGGCTCCTTTCATAACTCCGCACTCTAAAACTGCGAAAATTGGGAAAATGACAAAACGTTGCCACTAAAATAGGTGGCATGACCGCCGTCTGTCAGTGCAGTGCCTGACCGTCGGAAAATTCGCCACGGTCGCCTTCTAAAAATGCAAGAAAAATATGGAGGAGAAAATGGGGCCCTACAGTCACACAATCCAAGCTGCACGTGCGCGCGCATGCAGCCCATGTACTGTACGACACGCATGTACTTACATAATAAGACCCGCCGCCCGCCGCTCATGCCATCACCAAGTCACCCCCGCCGCCTTCCGAAAAATTTAGGCAAAAAGGTGGAGGGGCGGGTACAGTGTACCGGTGGACATGTGCATTGCTGGAAAGTCGAGACAAGCTTGATTTCTCACACCGAACCGCCGCCACCCGACCCTAAGCTGTGAAAAATTAGTGAATAATGGACAATTACACTGGACGATGGAGGGCACGTGCCTTACTCACGCGCGCTATGCGCACGTGAGGGAAACAAACGGCGCACAGGAAGTCCCTCGCTCTGGACGCAGAGTACAAGGTCGCACGCGAGCGGCGAGCGACGAACACCGGGAATCTCGTGGCCTTAGCGAGACCGCGAAAACCGGGTCCGCGACTCCAGCACCCGAACTAACTACGATGATGCGCCCCTCCCCTTTCCCTTCCACGCCACTGCATCTGACGTTTCGTTTCTTCGCGAGGGCGTTCGCAGAGGCTAAGAAAATAGCGCACAGCGCAGGCGCGCCACGCCAACCAAGACGACTCTGGGGCTATCTCGCCGCCAACTGCACCGGCAGACGGCGGAACAGAAGGACGACGGGGGATGTCTCTGAGCTTGCAAATTGAGGGACGGCGGAAAGAGATTCGGGTCAGGGAGTGGGGGCGCGCTGCGGAGCAGAAGCACGTCTTCAAACGCCGTCTGCGCGGCACAGTCTGCGAGGAGGGCGTAAACACGCCTCTCACTCGACCAAGCAGAGACCTGACCGACGGCGGAAAAGACACGCCGCCTCACGAAGAGCCCCGACGCTCGTTCTCATCGATCAGTGCGCCGGAGCACGGCCAGGGGGAATTATTCAACGGCATCGCTGTTGCAAAATGGGGTTACACGATCTGCCACCGGACCCCTAGGTACGACACGCCCCTACGGTGGGGAGCGATGCGCCCGACTCGCGCTGTCCTCGCCTATTCTTGAGGACACTTACCCCTGAGTGGAGCGGAACCCTCCCCTCTTTTTGAGGGGGGTTACTGTACCCACACACCAGACCATTCGGCACAGTCCCCCCCGGAAGAGAGACGCGCGGGGCTCGCGCAGTCCGCGTCGACGCTCAAGGATGGTCATCTCACGAGGAACGCAACACCCGTCCACTGCAATTACACCTCATTGTAGACGCTCCCCCCGCTTCGTCAAGGGAGCGGGGGGCCTCTCTCTCCCTCTCTACTACAGCGGGCACGTCTGCTCTCTGCACCGACCCCAAACGGGAACTCTTACACGCACCCCATTGACTTCGTACATACGAACGCTCGGGGACTGTGGATCGCACGGTGCGTGACGGCGGTGGAAGTGGGGAAAGGGATGCAAACCTCGTCCCTCACCTTTCACAGGACAAGAAGAGCAGCCGCGAAAGACGCTGACGAGACGGCGGGGAAAACGCGGTTCCCCCTATTCGCTCCCCCCCTCCGGGAAGGCACCGAAGGGCGCATCGTGATGGAAGGAGAAGAGAATGGAAGTCGCCCGCTCGCGCGACGATAGAGAGACTCGATACGCCACGAAACACCCTGCGGGCAAGAGAAGAGAGCGGGCGAAGAAAGCCTTTACGACACAGGAGAGAAGGGGCGGCGCTAGACGCTGCTCAAGGAGGTTAGGGAACGTCCTCCCGGTCTCGCCCCGCCGAGGCGGGAGCCATGGACCCCGGCGGACAGTAACCAGGGTATCGACGAATGGCGGTATCGGGGCCTGCCAAAGTCGGCATGGCTGCCCCGGACGGCGCACCGGCCGCACTCGGGTTGGCCCCGGCGCCGTCTGAGTCGTATGAATCGCGGATGACACCCCCCGAGGGGGCATAAGGATCGCGCAGTACCGGCACGCTTGCGTTGGTCCCGCGCACCCCCGCCAGAGGGGCAGCTTGCAGCTGGTTGCGCTCTTGGCGGTACCGATCGCGATCGGCCGCCGCGTGCTCGTAGGCGCTAGCCTGTACCCGAGCCTCCTCCCACAAGGAGTGGGCCTCGTGCTGTGACTGCTGCCACGCCAAGGATAGCGCGTCACGTTCCCCGGTGATACGACGCGTCTCCGCGCTTCGGGCAAGGAACCACTCCACCAGTGTGGAGAGGAGAGCCCCCACGGTCCACGACCGCTCGCCGGACGCACTCAGCACCCCGGCGAGCGCAGAAATACCCTCGATGTCCCGCCTCGAGAGGCCGAGGTCTCGAACCGCCACTCCCAGGGAACCGGGAACCCCCGGAGGATGAAGAGGTGGAATCGGAGCCGTCGTTTGGGTCCCTGTCGCGACGTGCGACCCGGCACGAGTGCCAAGAGGAACGGAAGGCGAGAAACAAGGAGGTTGAAGACTCGAGAGGACCGGAGCTGCAGTTACAGCGTCCAAATCGCGGTATCGCTTGCGTCGAGTTCGCCGCGATTCAGACCCCACTCCGCCGCGCTTGCCGGGCAGCTCGACCGAAGTCGAGCCGGCCGTCGGGCGCGCGACGAAGGAGTCGGAGGTCAAGTCGTAAGAGAGATATGCGCTCTGGCCTCCGGTCGTGTAGTCGGTCCAGCACCGGTGGTTGCGCTCGCTCACCTCCGGTGCTCTCGTCATGAGGACGATCACGGCGCGGAATGACCGACGTACGTGAACGGACACGCGCTCGAGAGGGTACATAGGAGCGTCCGGAAGGCCCGGCGTCACTCGCTCAAGAAACGCGATCATGTAGGGCCACTGGAGAAACACGAGTCCGTGTGCACCAACCTCGGCCATAAAGGCACTGCACAGAGACAAGGCCCACTCCCGCTCGAAATTATAGACCAACCGGGAGTGTAAAGGGTGCTGCGGATCGAGACCCGCAAAACCGAAGTGCTTGAGGGCCGGCGGGAGGAGGGGATGGACCCCTAGCGACGGAAAAGACGCCCGGACCGAGAAGGGCAACGCGGGGAAATCCTCGATGGATAAGCCGCGTTCGAAAGCCGACGAGGAGTAGACGCCCTCGTCCTCCTCGGCAGAGTGACGGTAGACGGACCAGTCGTACTGCGCGATCCAGATGGCATACAAGCGCATTAATGAGCAGGCTGATTTCTGCAGCGCGACCCGAGGCTTCGTGTAGCCGTAGGGGCGCGGAGTCACGTACAGACCGGGGATCTCGGGAAGGATTAAACGATGAGCGTCGACTGCGCTCCGAGTATACAGGAAAAACGATCTTGTCGATGTAGAGCACCTCGTCGACACTGTCGGCGAATGTGCGATCCCCGGGGATCTCCTCGGGGATCTGATACACAATACCTTTGCCGCCCGACACCAACTGCCCAAGGGCGGCCGAGGCCGCCTCCGAAAGGCCTACGTCGTGTATCTGCCGGATACGCTGCAAATCAGGGCGAAGCTGAGGGCGTGTGAGTAATTCGCCAAGGGTGATACCGGTACGACTGTGACGAAGCCAGCCGTAGTGTAGCTACTCGAGAGGGAGAGGAGCAGAGCGCTCTAGAGGTGAGCCGAACCATCTGGTGGTTGACGACACGAGGCCCGCCTCGCGTGATCCGTCGACACGGACCCCCTCGCCGACCGTATCGGGGCCGCGGTCGCCAACGGGTGCGACGCGCGAACCCGGGGATTCCGGGAACGAGATGCCGGGTCCCTGCGATAAAGGACCCGCACTGCGAGGACGGAGGGCCTCAGAGAGGCCAGCAGGAGGAGTGACCGGCGCCGCGACGCCGAGGTCCGACTCTGGCCGACGCGGCTCGTCGGCCTCTGACGCTGGCAACGGCGCCGCCCCTGCCGGCGCGAACACCAAGGGAGCACGAGCGGGCCGCAACTTCTGGAACACGATGACAGGCGCCCCCGTAGGAGCCACGGGACCCACGGAGGGGGGAGTAAAGACACCCCCGGCATCGGCCGCCGCGGTGGACGAACCGGTAGCGTCCCCCGACGAGGCGGGGAGCAGAAGTGTCATAACACGAGGAGCAGCCGGCGCGCGTGACGAGCAAGCGGGAGCGTGCGAGTGGAAGCAGAGGAGTCACGAAGTGAAAAGGAGGGATTATCGGGGAGACAGCAGGCGACACTCCTCGCCAAGGGGGATTGCTGCAACGAAAGCTACCACGACACGTGACCACAGACGGTCACCGTTAAGGGGAGGGCCGTGTGGTATAACCCCCCGCTGGGGCTTTATTTTAGATTAGATCAACTCAGAATCGGATCGGTTACTGTAGGGCTCGATGCTCTACAGTACCAACACGTGTACCCCCAAGTACAGGGGCGCACGTGTACACGTGTACGCGCGGGAGCGAAGAGCGCGCCCACACGTGTACTGTCAGCCCCGATGGCTGACAGTATTACAGTGTCGACCGACCGCTACAGTACACCGGTACTGTACTATTATGATAGATTATTATGTACATTAATTATGGGGCAGACCGGCGGCGGGAAGGGGCGACAAGGAAGGACTTGTCGACGACCGACCGCGGAGGGTGGACTCCCCGCTTATTCTAACCGCGCGCCTTCGCGTTCGGGCGCGTTAGACGGCACCGAGCGCGGGTAGAGGACGCGCAACGCACGCCCACGAGCCGGATCCACCTCCGCCCGTCGATACCGGATCGTTACCCAGTACCGCACCGCGGTGTCGAGGCGTCGATCCGCGCGCGCGTGCGCGCGTCCTCCCCGATCCCGCTCTACCACGCTACCCGGGCCCGTGCTTCGGTTCCGTAGTGGGTGTCCGTCTTCCCTTGTCTTCTCCCTCTCGAGGGTCTCCGCAAGAACTGAGTATACACCCCGCTCCGTTGGGGGTGTTTATACTACACATCTGATTTAGGCACAAGCACCACCGGGCTAGCCCACTCACTTTGAGCGGGCTCGATGACATCCTTGTCCAGCATCTTCTGTACGGATTCTTTCAAGACGTTCCGGGCCCCAGGCCCTGCTCGATATGGTTGGGAGAAAACCGGTTTGGCTCCCGGGACTAACGGTATCCCGTGTTCTGTTATTTCCACGGAGCCCAGTTGACCGTGCCACATTTGGGCGAATGCACGAAGGAGCTTTGGCACATTGCGTCGATTGTCGTCCGACAGATGATCGAGTTCTAAGTCATCAATATCTGTCGACTTCGACTTCTTGTCTCCATGACTAGACTTTCCGGCGGTACAAGCGACAGGAGGCCAGGCCCTGCCCCCTCTTCATCTCGTGATATACTTCTCTGGTTGGCAGACCAAAGTCGACCGACAGAATTTGATTGGGTGCTGTCACGGCAATTCCAATCCGCTCTCGTTTTTGAAGTTTTGGTCGCTGACCGTGAGAAGTTCGCAACGCGGACTAAGAATGGTACATGTGGACGTATGTCAGCGACCCCATTGGACAGGCTGACTTGCTTTCTTAGATTCAATTTCTCCGTAACACGAGAATGTCCAAGGAGGAACTAAGAGTTTTAGGTATGGAGAGTTTGGAAGATTTTGAAGCTAGACTCAATGCGTTACATCAACTGAGCATATCTCTCAAAGAAGTACGCGATCTAGTTCCTTGTTCATCGCAAGGGATAATTGTAGTTTCTACCATATTGTAGTATAATCACCCCCAACGACGAGGGGGTGAGTACTGACAGTTCCGAAGGACCCCGATCGGCGGGAAGACAGAAGCACGGCCCACCCACGGTACCGAGCACGGGCTTGAGGTAGCGTTGGTAGAGCGGGATCGGGGAGGACGTGCGCACGCGCCAGCGGTTCGACGCCTCGACGCCCCGGAGCGGTACTGGGTGACGATCCATTACCGACGGGCGGAGGCGGAGCCGGCTCGTGGGCGTGTACGTGCGTCCTCAACCCGCGCGCGGTGCTACTCTAAGGTAACTAAAGGAAGTACCTGAAAGTAAGCGGGCGGACCAAGGTGGAAGATCCTTGACAAGTCCGTGCTTGTCGTCCTCCACCGCCGGAGGTCCGCTCATATTTAATATACAGAGTCACCTATCATAACATTACAGTAGTGCAGGTCAGCCTGCACGGTAGTGCTGTCAGCCGTCGAGGCTGGCGGCACACGTCTTGTACACATGTGTGCGCGCGCCTCCGTACACGTGGGGTACACGTGTGCGCACGCACTGAGGTACTGTAGAGCTCGTGCTCTACAGTTATAGATCTAATGTAAATCTAATTCCGGGAGGGGGATATGCTACACATATTTGATGCTTATCGGTCCTGCATCATTGCTCCAGATCATTTATATCTTGGCTTGGCTCAGGATGTTATCAATTGTACATTGAGACACGTACCGGTACAAGTGAGAAGAGATGCGGAGGAGTTTTCGAAGGAAAACCTTGCTTCAGGAGGCATAGTTTACCAGAACCGTCTCATGAATATCGAGAGAATGGAAGTATACAGCATGAGCATCTTGGCGATGTACTCTTTCCTCCTTATCGCACCTCAAGCATTCAAGAGTGCCTGGAAGTTGTACTGTAGTACTAATGGGACAGAACAGTCTGAGGACAAAGTTGTGAATCAATGTCTCGAATTGTTACAGGACTTCCAGGAACTTGTCTCTCGAACTCAGTTTCATCCGGTTGCATGCATCGACGCACCGAATGCTGTGCATGAATACAATCGATCAGGCGGATTGCAACGCCTTCAATCGCTTAAGAAACGTTCGATTGTGTATGTTGAGAAACTAGCAGCTCTTTGTCGGAGGTCCCAGAAGGCGAAGCAAGCGTTGGACAAGCCTAATGTCCATCGGCTAATGGAGGTCTACACATTCACGGTACCGGCGTTTGGAATCGCACAGTTTATACAAGAACTTGTGCTAGAAAAGGCTCATCAAGACATGAAGCGCGGAATAATGAAGTCCAACAACAAGAACTGACAGCTCCAAGCAATGGAGCGTGCGATTGCACACGATTGGGCTAATCGCTTGGGTATTGAGTTGAAAGACGTCGAAAGGAGTAGCTCCGATTGGACGAATGAAGCCTGCAGATCTGCGCTCCGCCGACATAGTCGTCCCGAATGGTGCTCCCCTATATATGAAAGCCTAAGAAATCAGGCTCAAGCAGCATTCCCAGAATCTGTTCTACACTTTTCAAGGACGAGAAGGAAAACGATGTCCTCTTTAATATCTTCAAGTAAGTCTAGGGAGCCGTCGAAGTGTATCTAGAAAGCCTTAAATACGATCGATTGTCACAGGGATGCTAGGGAGTTTTTGCAAACATTGGTAGATGTTGATACGAAAATCACTTCGAATGTTGAAGAAAATGAGTGCGTGATTACGGAGTGCAGAGAGGCACGGTGGGTCGTAACACTCGGAAACACTGACATACTGAAGAGACCTATCGTAAGAGCGGTTCGTGGTGATGTTATACAAAGCATTACCTGTTATTCCGAAGAAGAGCTATTGAGATTGGATGATTACATTGTAGAAACTTCCCCTCTAATGGTATCAAGTGATGCACGTTGAGCATTCTCGATGATATCTGCAATCTTCGTGGTTAAGCCAAAAAATACCATGAACGATTCAAGGTCGTCTCAGAAGCATCGTACGGAGTTCTATGCCCTGGTTGTGCACTGCAAGATGACTGCAATCGGGTTGTTCACCGTTGAGACGGCAAGACCAGGGAAAATTCTGATTCCACTCCACAAGAATGTTAGGAGGGCCATGGCTCTGCATGATTGTGCCAGTGACGCCAAAGATGTAAGCTACTGCTCTGGAGGGATATAAGTCGCCTTGTTCGACACAGAACGACCCTGCAGGAAGGTGTTGTTTATCAGATATATGGCCGATACGAGGGTTATCCTCCGCCAAGTGCGTAGACTTGGTGTATTTAAAAGAAACTGATGGTAGGAACCTTTAAACATTCAGTTGTGTATTGTATCTATGATTAAAGGTTTATGAACAGAAACTATGCTTCTAAGTATTGTTGTAAGAAACAAAAAGCTCTTCTCCGGGAGCAATATCTCTAGTTGCCACCACTTCGATCACCATATGCGAGCTGAGGTCATTGACTGAAGTCACTCGAGTTGTAGCAAATGCTATGTTCGGTTCCCTTGGTGCGATTAATCCTGTTTCGGCCATCTCTTTTTCCTTGTGTTCCAATTCATACTTCAAGTCGTTGATCTTTGAGCAAGCACAAAACTCCTTAGCAACGACGTATACCTCCTGAACCGTTATGCTTTTCACGGTAAGACCACCATTATTTAACGGGATCTGCAACCCGAATGTCGTGAAGTCCTTGACAGTTGCACCGAGGATACCATCTTCACCGTCACCATGTAGTTTGTTTCAGCTTCTCGATACCGCTGCAATTACTTCCTCAACTCCACATCCAGCCAACAATTCCAGTGCGGCCGGCATTTGGAGTGCCTCTCTCGTCTTCATCCATTTCAAGACTTCCGAATAGGCCACGCTTCCTTCTTCTGGGACTCCAGTACTCCTAAAGTATGCGGCACGAATAAGAGGGAAGTACGTCAAGACGAGGTCTTCGGCCTTCACCATTTCTCAATGTCGATGGCGAGCCGACAATGTAGTGCGTTAGTAATTGTGACTTAGATCTGTAAGGGGTATCCCCAACCAGCTCCCGATAGGAACCTTACTTCGGCGTCCTTCCCCTATAAGAAATGTCACCAGTTTACCACGCTGAAGCCAAGACAACGACCAGAGTTTCGGTTGCCAGCCAGTGGAGAGGACAAACCGCGGGTGCGACTCACGATACAACAGCATGAAAACCTTTCGAAGCAAGGAAATCACTCTGCGTGTTTGATAAAGGGGCGGTACAGACGGACGTAAATGCAACAGACCCCTCCTGGACGATATTGTGTGCACTAATACTAAAGTGCTGTAACAGATGAGAGTGGAGCGGTAGCAGGCCATGAGGTCAGTCCATATGGGTGGCGCAGTCTAAACGGTTGTTGCAGGGGTCCTGGAGGTGCCTAGGGCCTGGTTCACATTTTCTACATGTAAAAAAGCAACCCTGATTCCAATAAAATTTCGCTGATTTTTCCACGTGTAACTTACATGCGCAAATCTGCACCTGGGCCCTAGGCCAGAAAAATTAATGGGTGCTTGAAACATCAAAAACTGTATGATTTTGAAATCATGGCAGGGTTCCACCAATGCTTGACGAGGGCGCAACCACTGCCCAGTGTACAACCACTCGTGTAACTACAAATCCAACTCACAGTTGCCCCCATTTAGCGCATCATCCGTCCTTCCTCATCGGTCTTTTGCCCAAAGTGACGCTTTCTTTGTCAGAACTGGCGCACTTCAAATCTCCCTCCTCTTCATATACACCTTCGCTGCATAGCACAGCAGCGCTTCTCCCCTCTCTTCATCGCCGTGGGAATCTCTCTTTCCTGTACGGCTTGTTTCGCCCTTTGTTTCACGCGTCGCGTCTATCTCTCTATCATCGTTCCGGTTCCCACCTCTCTGGCGGCTAGCGACAGCGCTTTGCATTAAGCAAGCAAAATCTGAGGGACCTCTTCTTGCGGGGGTCTCTATTTGGAAAGTGGATTGTTGGTTTTTGGTTTTGGTCGGAGTCTAATTCTTGTGGGGGAAGGACGCCGAAGTAAGGTTCCTAGCGGGAGCTGGTTGAGGATACCCGAACAGGATTAGACAGGTTTCAAGTTTGTCAAGTTTAAAAACTCAAGAATGGCCCCGAAGAGTCGTAAACATCCTCAGAGTCGTAGGACTCTCTGAACTCAGGGACGCAGGAGTGCCCGTGTTACGCGACAAAGGGCCTCACCTGCGTCTCAAAGTACCGCTGCTGGTCGAGCATTCTCTGGTTCCGGTCCGCAATCTGCATAGGACCGTGGTTTTGTTGGGGGGTCAATGTGGTTCTGTTTGCTCGAGTGAGTGCTAACGATGCACGCGTGAGGGTTGGAACTGCAAGCTTGTTCGGAGAAGAGGGTGGAAGAGTACTTTATAACGTGCATGGCCACGACATGAGGGAATTTACGAATCGGACCGAAATCGCGCCTATCTGGAAGAGAAATGAGGACACGGGTCGTGAGACAGTTGCATATGCGTATAAAACTCCCTCAAACGAGGAAATGCCGCATCCTAAGTCACTGGCAGACATTTAGGCCTTTCAACGCTATGCCTGGTCCTTGGATATGATGGAGGTTCAGGGAGATGCCCAAGTGCAAATGATGCGTGACGATCTCCCTGATGCGCCCCAGCCTCCGCGTCAGCAGCCTCTTGAGCAGAGTACCTCAGGTCCTCTTACCCCTGAGAACAACTGTACGCCAGTTCGTAGAAGGCTCCTGAGGTATGGAAATCAAGAAGAAGGCCCTCCGGTAAAGAGAAGACTCCTGGATACCCCTGGGAGAGGTGAAGAGGGAAGGCCTGCTTCCACAGCTATCGAGTTGGCTAAGACACCCGAAGAGGATACTGTGACCCCTCATCCACCAGTTGATGAGGGTGATATTCCAGGAGACCCTGCAATCACCGCCCAGATTGGGGCTGGAGCTCTTCGAATGTCTGATTATATGCCCATAAATGTGATGGTGAACATCAACAGCGTTGAGTTCCCCGACTATGGTCATGCCGCGAGAGAAACGGAAGTAGGACGCGTCAGTGGTATGAGGGACAGCTTCTTGGGTAATGTTTATCTATCCAGCGCAGGAACCATTACAATCACTGTAACAGACAAGAGGTTCCTGGAGAATCCCGAAAGCTTCTTGGAAAGTGGTACACGTCTCCATCTCCCATCGAAGGGAGTCGACGGTGGGCACAGAAAGGAAGGTCTCGTGCAGGCGCAAGCGTTAGCAAAGACACCGGAAGAGCGTGAAAGGCTAACGTGGGTACCGGCGCAGATATATCTACGTCCTGATGGCCTGCCTATGTCCGACTTTGAAATTATCGGCGTCGGTGCCAATCTCAACGTACTCAACAGCACCGTTCCCAAAACAGACTTTGTCGACAACATCCATAGCGCCATTTCATGCATTCGCCTTGTGATGGAACAGACTGGTGGGCAATTGTCCACTTTGACTCGACGGTCTGTTGTTATGGTTATGGACTCCATGCGGATTCTACCTACTATATCAGCAAATCAGCGCGGACGATGCGCAGCCATTGCTATGGGGCTTCTTCGAAACGGTATCCCCTCTAGTGCTCTCAAACAAGGCTCTGGGCAGATTGGATTGACCCACGTAGACAATTCGACATTCCTTGGCTTCGACAGGTTTTGCATGTTGCTTGCTCTACAGTGTTTGGACCTCTACCTAACCATTGAAGTACGCCGAGGTGCTTTTTGAACAGTCAAGGGCACTTTTCTTTCAGCATATACAGGTGTTTTAAATGCACATAAGAGTATTAGGTACTGCAAGGAAGCTTTCTGCTGAGAAGCTGCTCGATTTGGAGGTACAGATAACCACATCACTTGTCTAGGTACGTAAAATCATCTGTAACAACATGTCCAAGTTTGCTGTCAAGGGTAAGCAGACAATGAATAAGTCTCTGAACACGAGGATTGCAAATCTCAGGCGCTACATCCACAAGCATTTTGAAGGTGACCAGCCGAAGACACAGAAGCCCGCAGTCTCCGCCCCGTCACAGCCCCACCGAACTGTGAAGGCGAATGCTGGTAAGCCGCCTGTAAAGGCGTCTGTGCCTGCTGCTCTCCCATCGGCGGGTAAAAGGACTCTTAAAGAGAAGGGGACTGGTAAGAGTAGTCGTTTGAAGAAGCCATCCAAGATTCGGGAACGGGTTCCGGAACCGGATGACCATCCAAAGGAACAGGAAACCTTCGCTGATGACCTACCTTCCCTTCTACCGCCCAGCTTTAATGACTCCGAGCCGTGGAAGGGAGAGGATCAGCCAAGTTGGGCGCACTTTTCCACACTCAGGCCTCATCTGTGGAGAGTATGGGGAGAGGAGCACCAGAATATAGAGCATCAGTCTCCGTGGTTGCGTTCGCTGTTCGTTCCGGAGAACCATCGTGCGCAGGCATTCGTCAACTGCAGGCAAATGATGGCAATCCATCATGCGGTGTACTTGCATGCCTCTCGTCTCCAACACAAGCACCTCGGGACAACTAAGGAACCTATTTTGGGGGGCAATTTACCGGCTCGCAAGAAGAGTCCAAACACCGCCGTACGTTGGTCCCCGGATTATGCTCTTTGGGTTGCTTCCACGGAGATAGATGAGCTTGCAAATGAGTACTTCGCTCGGCAAGCAAATTACCTCGAGCAGCCAGGTTTCTGCATCTTGGAAGGCTTCATGTCTGATAAAGACGTCCCCAAATAACTGACAAAGCTCCCTAGTTGTGGTGTGAACGGTGATGTGCTCGAGGAGATTTCTAACTTCTTATTAGAATCCTTCCCTGGAGAAGAGGCATTGAAGGATGAGGCGAACCGCTCGGTTTGGAATCCCATCGTTAATGCTGGCGAAAGGGATGAAGTTGATAGTGAGAAGGGAATGGGACGCTTCATAACCACCCTCCAGGCTGTCACCACGAAGATGGAGACAGAAAGCACCTGGGTGGCAGTCAGGCGCGCCCTGCTCGATGTCCGTCTAGGCCAGATGAGGGTGGGCAATGGTAAGGATGGAAAGCCTGAAATGGCTATGCCGGTAACTGAGGGAAGGTTCTTATACACCAGTGAAGGCTGTCTAAGGTAGGAGCTCCACACTGACTTCGAAGTTAACAAGCAAAGGGACCCGCATAAGGTACGTGGGTACTTTGCCGTCTGTACGGGTCAGTATGAAGCTCATCAATAGGTTGTTCCTTACTGTCACAGGTACCACCGTTACTTTTCAGGTGCAATCAGAGTGCTTTTTAATTCCGTCAAAGCAAAGAATATATGGATTCCGCCGTACTCCGTCTTCTTCGGTCGAGGAGGTCTCTTTCATGCTGCATCTCATGATGATTCTGATGGAATGGGTAAGAATGGATGTATCCGCTATCACATCTACATTGTACCAAGTCATATTAGGCTGATCGACTGGGTTCATTTCATTAACGACTTGACTCTCGACTTCGAGACCAGTTCAGTCCCGTACGACAGCTCAGAGGAGGAGGAGAATGAAGTCCGCGCTGTGAAGAGCGCTGAGGAACACAAGTCGGGACGTGAAGATGGGCCTTCGTCGGACATTCCCAGTGGAAAATCGGATGAAGACAGTTCCGATGAAAAAGATGACGAAGGTTCTCTTGATAACGGATCTCCTTCGAAAACTCCTCGCGGGAAGGCCAATGTGGATGACAGCGGAGACGAGTATTCGAATAGTGAATGAATAGAATAACACGATGATACTTCATAGCTCAATGCGTAGATGTAATGTCTGTGCATACTACGGCGCTATAATGCAATAGCATTGAACTGACTTGCTCGTATTGCTCTGTATTCTTCAATCATGCATCTGTTTCTCTAACCATGGGTGACTGCAGGTATAAGTGACCGTTACGAAAAGCTTCTTCCTTAAGATAAGTAAAACTGGGGAGACGAATGCGCTTCAAAACTTTTCCTCTTACTTCATCGAGACATATTCGTTTCGTCACGTGCCCTCACCCTCTTCCAGCTACTTTCTTGCTTATGTTTCCGATACCACATCCTTTCTAGCTGCCGTAACCCCTACCTCATTTGACTAACCATGAAAGATTCCGTACTACAAGGTCTCCATTACGGAACAAATATCGAGCTCTACCACTCTCTCGATCGCAAAGATTCTGAAATTGAATCTGTATGGTGGCCCGCCACAGTTGAGAAGCTTTCTTTTACACATGATGGCAAGGGCCCGACCCTATCAGCCTATATAAGGCTCTCTCCCTTGCATGGCTTTCGTTATTCAGTACAGAACGTTGTGTTCGACAAAGAAGAGGAGGTCAGGGACAAGCAAAATGTTCTTTACTCTTGGCACATCCCTCTTGACGCCGATCTATCAGGTTCAGACTCTCAGTCACAGCGAAATGAAGAACTTTCTGAGGCCGAAGAGCAAACGAAAGACGACGATTACAACCCAATTGTTCACCGTGAGAGTATGGGGAAACGGAAGAAGCCAGAAATACCCGAGGATCCTTTTGATGAAATACGGGATGCTGTTCGAGAGAGACGTCAGTATGAAGATTTAGAGCGAGCCGTTGAACAGGGTGGAAGCATCATTAAGGAGCACGCTGCAGCGCTTTTTCGTCTACAATCTGAAAGGATCATATCCAATTTACAAGATGGGAAGGGGAATATTTTCCCATTGTATTTCTTACGGTCACGAGTGGCGCCGTTCCTATAGAAGCCTCCCTTAGTTCCCTCTCGATTTGCTGCCGGAGAACTACGCCAAGGCTTTCAGTTCTTCTCGCAAGAGTATTTCAAAAGACGCTCCGATTTGCACCCTGTCTCAGTTTGATCTTGTACTTGACTACGTGCGCAGGACTGCAGGGGATCAAGCAATGATCCATCCTTCGTATGAGATTGTTGAAGCTAATCTGCAAGCAGAAGTTTGGATCTGGTTCTCATCATCCAAGTCCCTCGCACGTACCTTTGCACCAGTATCTTCGGCTTTGCTTAGAAGAGTCGTACTCAAACAAAAACTGGAACGTGGCACTGGATCACTCACCGGACTTCGCATTGTAGGATGTTTAGTGGAAAGTGAGAAGGCTCTTTTGGTTCCTATTTACCTCGCAGTGGGCAAGGGATTGCCGCAAGCAGATGAAGATAACGAATTTACTGTCTTAACAAGGAAAAAACGTCGTAGAATGGCGTAGAGAATATGTTTAAGGATTCTCTAGTCCTGAGAACGCAAAACCGTACGAGCTCGTAAGCATGACAGAATCCGTACTCAAGACCGACGAATTTTAAATAATGCAGGAACGGTTCTCGTTTTCTATCAAATAGAAGCGCCAATCACACCTTGATCTAGAAAGGATACTAACTCCAGCCCCCAAGCGGGTCGAAGTGCTTGGGACACTGGAGGCGACAATTCCTTACGTCCTAGTCAGGGATGAGATAAATTGCAAGGTTCAAGTCTCTGTTCCAAGCTCACCTTCGAAGTTGATTCGTGATCACGCATTGAAACAATCTCTTCAAATCCCATTAATTATCACGTACTCCAGAGACATTGAATACAACTCCATGTACTTTAAAAGACCTGCAATTTGTGACATATTGCATACAAGTGTAGCTCACTAATCTTTACCATCACAGCGACATTCTTACTCTACAAAAATTCATGATATGTATCTGTACTTTACTCACTTAAACGATACCTTCTGCAGGGCAACTATATCTTCATCCATTTCCTCGCTTTCTGCATCTTCTTCGGCTCCGATGAAGAGATCGCTCCCATACCCATCTTCTTCTTTCTCATCTGCCCTCTCATTAAAGTTCATTCTATTGTAACCTTCTGTCGTCAAACGAAGCACTTTGGAGTACAGAAGATTCTGACGACGACTCGCGGTAGCAGGGAATAGATCTAGAGCGAGAGTTTCAATGCTCCTGTCAGCGAAGTCTGGCTGATGTTCATCAGGTAAGCTTCTTGAGTTGTTGCGATGCAAAGTTACGATTTCTCTGCACAAACAGGCTATTACATATACCATCTTCATAGAGCATGAATGTAAGGCCAAGAAGTCATCAGGCTTCAAACTGTAAACGAATCGTTGGCAGTTCAAAAGTGCCACCAGCAGAAAGTTCACATTCCGACGTAGAGTCTTGTTCTCTCCGCTCCCAACGAATGGCTTTTCCTGAAATACTTCGACCTCATACTCCACCTTTATCGACAAGTCTTCTCTGTGTGCATCGAGAAGCTCTCTCCACTTCTTCAAGTTTTTGGAACATGTCGCTTCTTCCACTCCGGATTTCCAAACTTCAGGGAGGGGCACTTCACCGAAATTGAAACGCATCGGACTGCTCACGATGCTGGAGGAGAATGTAGGGGATACCTCGCCGTGCCAAAGGAACCCCATCTTGTTGAAAAACTCGTTCCTCACAACTCTCTTGACTTGTTCATATGCTGCACGTTTAGCTGGTTCATCATCTTCACAATCTCTTCCCCGAGTGTCTGCCTTTCCGCTGCCTCCTCCGACATCGCTCCAGTCGCTTCCTCCAGCCCTCGACTCACAGGCACGCCCCTACTCTTGGACGTTGACACGTCTTCCTTCGAAAGGACATCATTGATGAGGCTCTTCCTCACGAAATCTTTTGGCAGCCACTTCGGACGAGGGATACCGGACGCTTCATCCCCGATAACAACCCGATCAACTCCAATCGTAGGGTTGTTTTGGGCCGTCGTGATCAGAGACAAGCACAACTTCCGACGAAAGCGGCAAGCGATACTGTGGGCTTCTGACTTAGAAAGCGCTTCCGTGGACTTCTCGAGGAGCAATCGACGGAAAATCAGCCCATGCATCACACTCTCTACTGCCAACACAACATCCTTCATATCCGGCTCCTCCTCATTCGTTCCGCACTCTGTCACTGCTTCCACAACAGTACGGATGAACTGTATCCGAAATATACGACTGTGGAATTTTCCAGAGTATACTTGAGGCAAGGGGGCGAGTTGAGCAGCTATAAACTGTGGCGTATCCCTGCTCTTTGATAACCCTGCCATCACACGGATAGCCAAGTTCGTGGCGTCCTCACACTTCTCCATCTTCTTCTCGAGCGACTTCTCAACGTCGATTACTTCCTGCTTCAGCTGTGAAAAGGCCTTCGAAATCAGTTGCCTTATGGCTTCATGAGACTTCTGAATAGCCTTTTGGGAGAGAAGATTAGCATTTGGATTGGGATGCTCCTGTCCGCTTTGCACCGTAAGACCCGGTGAAAGACTCTGCGACTCACCTTGGGAGTCAATGATGCGAATGCGACGCGAAGCCTGGCGAACAGATTGCGTCGGAATCCTTAGGCGAGATTCGGCTTCTCGTACAGGAGCGTTCTCCGACGGTGTGAATCTTGTAAAATGTGGAGTTGGTTCTCTGACATGTTTGCGGGGAGGACTCTCGGCGACGACCTCATCATCCTCTTCTTCAACCGCTGCTCTCTTACGCAGGGATGTTCTTCGGGGAACATCCGCGCTCTCTTGTCTACCCCTCTTACGCAACGGTACACTGTCGCGAGCTGCCGACAGAACGAGTGATGCAGTATCCTCCCCATCGCCCTCTTCGCTGTCAGGGCGCCGACTGCCTAAACTCTTTGGGCGAATGACCATCGCACCGGGGCACGTTTGCCAAAGCCTTCCGGATCTCCCTGCAATGCATGCTCTTCGCCGGGTGTCTTCTTGCGCTTCGCCTTCGCGCGGCATCTGGAAGCGCCAGCCCGTCTATTCATCGCTACAGAAGGCAGGCAAAGATGATCAAGTAGGAAGAGTTGGGAAATGGAGGGAGGAGTGAAAGGGAGGATGGAGTGAAAAGGAAGATGGAGTGAAAAGGAGGATGAAGTGAAAAGTAGTGGAACCAAAAAAGACATGCCCTTACAAAGCTGCCAGCTTTGTAAGAGCATGTTCTTTCCAGTGGACTAAGCAACAGCATGGAGAGTGTGCTAGCGCAGAGGTGCGGAGAACCAGTGAATGTATACCGACGTGCCGGCGAGACGTGGAGATGTGTACGTGTTTAGAAACAGCATGCAATGAGTATGCAAGTGATACTACCAGCACGTGCCATGATTAAATAATTACATATTCCAGTGCGCGTTTAACTGAATAGTGAACGTATGGCCTGAGCGCCATAAAATATAGCCGTTACGGCCGGGCAGGACTTCCGAGGTAAACTTACCGCCCTCGAACAGAGACCCGGGCGGCGTGTGATATTGCCCAGCAAAATTTGGCTGGGCAGTGCTCTTGAGCTCATAGTATCGCCCAAAGGCGTATATATATTGCTAATTTGGCGCAATTCTGGGGCGTCACCGGACGCCCCTGGACCAATCACGTGGGAGGCAAATTCTGCCAAAACATCTCACCCGGGCAGGTCATGGTGGGCGCCACCCGTGCACGAAATGGAGGGCAGCAATGTTTGGGCTAAAAAATCGCACAGAAATTGATTTTACCAGATTTTGAACTTCCTGTGTTCTATAAACGGTTAGCAAAAAGGCTCATTGGTGTTTCTGGATGATATGTTGACGATATCATACCGGTCGGAGTGGATGAATTCAGAAGTGATTCAGGTGCCGTCACAAGTCGTGCATTTGACACCAAACCATCTGAAGATACTCCCTTCGTTTTTACTGGTCTTGAGGTAACCAAAAATGATGTGAGTCATTCCTTTGGCCAAAAGGGGTACATATCGCGCATAAAGCTCCTACGTCCAGATTCGTCATTTGATGAATATCGCTCTATGAGGGCCAAACTGGCATGGGCTGTCCATTCCAGACCGGATATAGCTTGTGCAGTGTCAATGACAGCACAAGCTACTGAAAAGACATTTGGACATGAAAGCATCAAGCTCGTCAACAAGATTGTCAATCATCTTCAAAACACAATTTCAACTCGCATGAAGTACCCTCAATTGGTCCTAACGTCGCTATACCTCACCGTATACTCAGATGCGTCATTCAACAACGACAACTCAAGCCAATTGGGATATATTATTGTTTTGATGGATAAGCATCATCGTGGGTCTGTTATTCACTTTTCTTCTCACAAATCACGCCGAGTCACCAGATCCAGTATGGCTGCAGAAACTCTTGCATTTGTTCACGGATTCGATAATGAATACATTTTACGACATGATTTGCAACGTATTCTCGGTCGAGAGATACCTTTGTTAATGCTTACTGATTCAAAGGCGTTGTTCGATGTCATCACAGGGTCCAAGTACACGACTGTTGCACCTGCAAGGCAGGTTCAGGTGTTTAGCTAGGTCTAGATTCCGTAGCATATTTCTAGAGGCGCCACAGGAGACAGTAGGCCGATACTGGCGGGAAAATGTCTTCCTTGGGACACACATGTGTAGTGCATTGCACACTATAGCGGGACAGCTGTCCTACCAGCCAAAAATCGCGCTGGACCACCACCACGTGTACCGCGGGTACACGTGGACTCCCCAGGTCCCTATGCCAGATCCCCACCGGTGGACACGTGTAACACCTCTGCCATACCTTGGGGCTACACCCGTATGTCGAGCACTGAGGGGGAAGGGTCGGATCTCCCTCTGGCAGAGCGCGCGAGTTCGGAGGCGCGTGTAGGGGATTCGGGAGACCACCCGTGAAGGAACCGGTACGGGGCCGGGCGCTATGCGCAGTAGGGAATTGGAGCGGTAAAAGGAAATGGAGGACACGCCCAGGAGGGGCGGAGCGGTAGGGACAGGCTGGCGCGCACGCTACAGTAGGGGAGCAGGGGGCGCACGCGGTAGAGGTAGGTGGGAATCGGGGACGTAGATAGCTCGCGTGGTACCGTTGTGGGACGGGGACCGGCGCGAGGCTACGACTCCGATTCCAGAAACCCAGGTTGTCGACCCAAGGCTTCGTGTTGTTTTACTTAGGGTCGGGCGTCGACTATTTAGGAGTCGACGTCGGAGCAGAATAATAATAATAACTAATTAAAATAAAGGGGTATGCCACCCGTGACGCGTGGGGGTGGACACGGGTACACGTGGTGAAGGCCTAGGATATACGTGGGGTATGACACGGGTACACGTGTGGAAGATCGGCTTCTGATCCGGGCTGCGCCCGAGGACAGGTGTCCCGCTAAAGGAAAGGGGCATCCCAGTCCTCTACACCGTATATTCTAGCTACTCTAATTTATAGTGTAATTTAGCTTCGCCAGTACGGCGACGGGGACTATATAGTCAACCCGATAATTAAAGTAAAGAGGCACGAAGCCTCGGTCGTTGACCTTGGTTTTTGGATTCTAGGTTGTAGCCTCGACTCGGTACTGGCTCGCCCATACCGACCGAGTCATCCACACCCCTAGAATCCTAACTGTCTTCCCCCGCGCGCGTCAACCCATCCGGGCGAGCCTTACGTTAACTACTGTGCTGTCCACTCCGTTAGCTCTGTTTTTCCTTTAATTCTTCCTCTTTTTGCTGACTCTAGTTCTTCTTTGCTACCGCGCAAGCCGCGCCCGGTTCCCGGTTCCGGTCAACCACCGGGTGGTCTCCTGTTATCTCCTTACGCGTCCGAACGCCCGTCGCTCTGCCTACAGCCACCACACGTGGCTGTAGTGCAAGACGACATGGATGAGGGGACAGGAGGACGACGAAGGGAAAGGCGGGTCACCGAAGCGAAAGGCAGAGCCCGCGGCGGAGGGATTAAAATAATGCTCGCCCTGGCAGAGGTCGGGGGCATCACCCTGTCCATCCACTTGTGAGGAGAGAGAAGCGGACGTGAGTGGAGTCCTCCCTTACCTTTCCTCGTTCTTTACATGCCACCACACCTCGCGCGTCGCACCAGAACCATCAACGACTGAGAAGAGGTTCATGGTGGATCTTGCCGCTATTAGAGAGGCATACAATGAACGTACGATTTCCAATATCGGACTCATTCGTAGCGAACACAACCGGCTCAGCCGGTTGTGTTCGCTCATCAGGCTGATGGGTTATCAAAGATTGGCCCGAACGCGGCTTTGCAAAAATTACTGCAAACCAACACACTACAACATCCTATTGAGCAATATGTCATCGATATTTAACAACAGCACTCGAAACACAGATTGTTTTCGGACTTTCAAAGAGGGAAATGATGGATATGAGGGCATATCCGCTAGGTCAAGTCACTCCAACAATCTGCTCAAGGACAAAATCTCATGGTTTTTATTTGCTTGCATTTTATTGAGTATCGTAAGTTGCGAATTTAGAACGCAACAGTAGTTTTCACTACGTATACATAGTTGAAGTCGGGAGTAAAATTGCAAGTGCGAAGACGGGAACAACTGTCTACAATCGAAACTGAGTGTGTCCATTACAAGCCTGACTGCACAGAACTGCAGCTGCCTGACTCTTTCAGCTCTAACGCCCTTTGTCTGCCTCGGCAAAGACTGAGCTGACACAAAGGGAACCTGGAGGAGATTATTTGACAAAATTTGGAAAATTCACAAAAAAGAATTCGCGTTCTACATCACTGGCCACGTTTTTCAAAAAATAGACAGCGAATAAGCGACGTGTGGAGAATGCTCGCTGGGTGTGAACTCTTTCAACATCTTCATTTTACATCACCGTAGCCCTCTAAGATCTCCTTTCTTAACTCGCACTATTGCTATTGCTTTCCCTTGTTTCCCGTGCCCATTCTCGTATTTACAATCCTGCAGAGCTCGGCTCGACATAGCCCTTTATAGCAACTTTAGAGTCCATCTCTGTCTTTCTCGGGACAATGTTGCAAAATTGGGTCGCTTTCAGTCGCAAAGATGCCCGCGCTGCACAACAAGACAGAAGTACAGGCGCCGTACACAAGGAGACCTCTGAACATCGCGAGCACCGCCTTCGCAAAGACTATGAAGATGCACTACGCATGCACCAAGATAAGCAAACCGAAGCAGCGACGAGAAAATTCGAGCATGTAGCAGAGGATTTGCACGCTTCTCAAATTGAGCGCCGGAAGGCCTCACCAGAGCTGTCGCGCCATCGCATAGGGTCGAAGCGCCCGCGATCTCAGGAGTGCCCGCTTTGGGAGCGCAAACTGCGCTACGCAGTGCATCGAAACCTCGCCGAAGTGTACCACGAGAGCGGGGACTTTCTGCGCGCGTGTTTGTCGTATACGTGGGCTCTAGATGATGACCCCTCCGATTTTCTTGTATGGTTACGCGCTGCCCGTGCTGCAACGCAATGTGGCCGACTGCATGTTGCTCGTCGCGCTTTTGAGACCGCTCTAATGATGCGGCCTGGACATTTTCTTTGTCAAAATGCATACCATGCCGTGCTGCGGGCAATTGGAGACGCAGATGAAGACTTCGAGGGAATATCGGAAACTGTACTATCTAATGAATCTCTTGATGAAGAAGTGTGTCAAATAGTTGAACAGTGCTTGCGTTTTAAGAATGCCGAGAGGCAATTGAATCGGGAAACTGACTCTGACAGCCCGGAAGTAATTTGCTTGGGAGAGCTATCATGGGCGAACTTAGTAGATGCTCTTCGAATATGTCTTAACAATAGACTCGGCAGTGGTTCCACAACAGGGAAATACCCGGTTGGCCATCCTGTCATTTTCGACTATTCACATTTGAGAAGCACCCCAGACGCAGGAACTCCAGAAACATCGAAAGGGAGTTCTGATGAAGTAATGGTTGTGGCCGAAGTTCCTGCGGGACCGAGAGCAGGTGAAAAGAGAGATGACATGGAAGTGGTTGTTGTTGATATGGTTGACGAATCGGTGTCTGGCGATGTTAGTTTACCCAAGCAGATGCGGGCCTCCGACAGGATAGGGTTGCAACAAGGAGAAAGTAAACCCCTTCTTGAGCAAGGGGAACGTTATCTCGGTATTGACTCTGGCCTAGGGGAGCCTGTTAACCCAGCGAATGGAAATGAGATGGCAGGCGATGGATCAGCACAACCAGATACTAGTGTTCCTGCCAAAAGCACAGCTGAAATTCGAAGAGAGGTTCGCCGCTCGAACAGGCAAAAGAATCAAGCTGAGGCGTCCGCTCAAGAGTCTGATCGGCGACGCTCGAGAATACGGTCGGGTGCGCGAGATAGCGAACAGGACGATAATGACATGATTCAGGCAATGTTAAAAGTATGCATAGCAGGAGGAAGGATATGTGCAGAAGAAGATAGCCATAGGACCTTCCATTCTGTTCGGGGAAAGGCACCGATTTTGAATTCACAAGCGCTTTCGAAGGAGAAGGGCAGGTCTTCGTCATGGGCAGTATTCGTGAATGAAGCCCAGGAGTCAGAAGCTGTGGTGCAATGTCTCCAATCGTTTGGAAACCAGAACAGCGGCCCAGCAGATCTTCTGCTGCGAGTTTTGTCAAGCCTTTCTGAGGTAAAGGCACCTCAATATTCACCAACGCTTGCGTTGCTCTGGTCTACTCTGCGCGAAAAGCTGCAGTTACACATGCCAGGCTCTGCGCTTACCACCGCACTCATCGTCGAAGCAATGATAATATCTGGCAAAAAGGCAGGGAAGGCCAAGGCAAGTCGCTTTCTGGAGGCCGGACGTCTCCTCTCGCATATCCGACTGTTCTCTTCGGATGAGAATGAGAATGGCTTTCTAAGGCTACGCACATCATGGCTTTGGAGCCAATTGCATGAATGCCAGGGAGAAATGCAGCAAGCTTTCCTTGCAGCGGAGCAAACACTCGCTATTGTTGAAAGCCTTATCGTTAGTTCCAGCGGGCTAGTCCCAGACTGCTCAGGTCCAGATTTGTCTGGATATTCATTTGCGGAACTTACAAACGTGTTGTCCCGGCGGATATCCAGTCTGAAGATGGCGAAAGACTTAGAAAAAGCGCGAGAAGAACTTTCTAGGATGGGCACTGGAGATACTGAAGCCGCAAAGAGAACTGTTTCCATTTTGTCATCTTCTGTCCATGATGCTGTGCGTCATTTAGGACTAGACGGATGGCGTGGAGATGATCTAAGGACAGAATTTTCTTGTCCATCTGAGCTGGAGGCTTGGGAGAGAAGACTTGATGCCGAAACGGAACTGGAACCGAGATTGGCGGTGTTTGGAGAGGCATGCACGAAGTCATCGGACCTTGTCGGTGAGCTCGTCTGTTTCTCAGTCCGCTTGCGCATGGGGGTTCATTACTATGCCGCAAAATTGCGAAGCGAGAAAGATGGGGACCACAATAGCGGTGGTAAAGGACCTGATTCTAGCTCTGGGAGGTTAAGCGATTTGTTGGTTCAAATACGAAGATTCGTTGCTTTACTGAAGAAACTTTCTAGTCCAGCATGTTGGACATTGTGGAATTCTGAGGTTGGGGTTAGCGGGTGGTCCATGGAAGAAGCAGCGAGAATTTCTGCCCTTGCGCTTGTATCGCTGACATCACTGACCATCAGCAAGATCCCGTCTCTAAGGTATGCAGCTTCAAACACGGACTTAAGTGGATCTCAAAAGAATGTAAGGCTTGGATTTACCCGATGTATGCTTGCATTTGCTCGTTCCTTGTTTATCATCCAAAGGTGTATGCCAAGCAACCCGTTAAGAACAGAAGTGTTCTCGGCATATTCGCACTCATCCGATGGCCCAGAGACCAGAACAATGCTATATGTGTTGCATTTATGTTTGAAGTCCCTTGTTGCTAGGGGATGTTGTCGCGAGGAGGGAACAAGCGGCGCACTGATTAAGCTCTACGCAAAGTTCCTATGTCTTCGCGTTCAACAAATGGCAGTACAAAATCAGGAAACGGCTCTGGCAAAACTTCAAGGAGGGCATGGCAGAGACCAACTTTCTGTATCAGCAAACGCTGGGAAGGAAAACCTGGTTGGAGAGGCCGCTTTATCCAGCGTTTCCAAGGGTATTTCCAAGGATGGATCCCAAAGTTCTTCGCAAGAGTCTGCCGACGATTCGAGAGATGAGGTTTCAGACTTGAAGGACGATCCCGATTATGAGTGGAAGATTGGCAGCTTACTGCGGCATGAACTCGCGCAATGTTATCAATGCTTGTATCATATCCCTGAGTTACAATCGCCATCCATTCCATCGACGACTTTGAATAGCAAGCGTTGGTTGGAAGATGGCTGTCGAGTGAGCAAGCATATTGGCCTTTCATTCACAACTGGTGATCCCACTACAACAGGAACTACTATGGATGTCGATGTCTGCAAAAACGTGTTCCTTTTCTACAGGAAGCTGATCTTCGAGGGTGTGTGTCGCCGAAGGCGTGATGGAGGCCGGGCAAAACGGCTTCGCGAAGTGTTGTACAGATTGGCAGAGAGTTTACCTGCAGATGCGCCGCACACTGTTCCCATGGTCCCTTTTCGTGCTCTTAACAAGATCGTGGGAGATGTAGTCGAGACAAGCACCGATATTTCTCGGGAAGCTGCGGAGAATGTTTCAAAGTTAGAAGACGAATGGAATCAATGCAAATCGAAGTTTTACGGGCCAGAGTCCTTAGAGGAGAAAACGCGACGACTGCAAATGTCGATCGTATTCTTCGAGGTTTTCGCATTGCATGCCATGTCTATATTTTCTGCATACGACGCAGAATACAAGAAGCACAAGACTGCAGAACGGAGAAAGCGTCCGAGAGAAGTGGCAGATAGACTCTTTCAGGCTTCTTCGGAATGCATAATTGCTCTCCGTATCCGTCCATGGAGCGTTGGCGCTTGGATCCTGCTGGGCCGAATATATGTGGAGATTGCGGACTTGGCTTTGGATGAAAGGGAGTTGAGTTTGTCGTCTTTCGGTCTTTGCAGGGCGGAAGATCTTCAAACACTTGGAGAGGGTGACACGATTGAAACACTGTATTTTGGCAGTGCTGAAGCTTGTTTCGGTTTTGCTGACTCTTTACTAAGACATCCCTGGGCACAAAACGCCGCATCAGAGCGTCTTGATTCATGTGTAGCAGAAGTTTTGGGATATGCGTTTGAAGAAGATGAGGATGAACCGTGGTGTGGGTTCGGTGATGATGGTGACATCTTTGGTTCATTTGGGCTAACAAATACCACCACGTCGCGACCAGTTTTGATGTATGAGGATCACCCTGCAAAGGTTGAGAAAAAGAAAGATGTCTGTCGGCTATCTGCAGTGCGTTTCGGCGAGGCTGCAGTGGGATTCCTTCGCCTTCAAGAGCGGCGATTCTACCACATACACTGGACTAAGAGTACGATCGGAACATTGTTTCCAACTCACCCGCAAAATCGGTATTCGGGAGAAATACTGGCCATGGCGTCAACTGCACTACAAAAGCTCAGGGAAGGTCTTGGTTGGGGAGGTTTTCGCAGGGATGAGTGGCCCGAGTACGATTTAAGCAATACGAACGCGATCTCTGAAGGCGATGATGCAACGGAGAGTTGCGATTCAATTGCAGAATGGCGTGAAGGGTACACTGGAGTAAAACGATTGAAATGGTACTTCTCGCTCCTCGAAGCAAAGCTGATGGAAAAGTCGGGAGACCCGCCCGAAAAATACATCCCCATGTTTCATAGAGCGCTTGAAGAGAACCGAACTCTAAGAGAGCGTCTTAAACAACCAGTGGATATTGAACCGCTGTACAAGCTACACGCAACGCGAATGAAAATACTTCGTGTGACAGAGGATGATGTTAGTGCTTCCGGCTTTCTGATGCTGCTTGAAAAATATTCTTTCAAACCAGGTCCCGTTTCGACAGCAATGGAGGTAGAGAAGTGGTGCGACAATAACGTTGAAGATTGGATAGCCGAACGAAAGAATGCAATCGCCGAAGATATCCTCTCCGCAATGCAGTACTGCCGCGACGTGAAGTCCGGTGTACCGTATTCGGAGTATCACTTCAAGTCGACCTACTGCCGGGCATTGGTGCTATCAGAAGTCCTAAAGGATACATCTGGTGCGGTGCTAGAACTGAACAAATTCTTCCGCATGGACGCTGCAACCAAAGTTTTGGATCAGGGCCGGGGCGCCGCGCATCGAGGTTACTTCTACAAAATGTGGAACTACCGGATCACGGACACCGGGGTCGAACCGACTCTGGAACCGGAGCGAAAATGGGTGCGATGGCGTGGGAAAATCCTGGGCCTGTATAGTCACCTCCTGCAGCAAGGTGGGGAATGGCGGATGCTAGCAGCGATAATTAGCCGTCTGAAACGGCGAACGTCGGAAGATCTTCCCGTGGACGGGGCGGTGCTGGACGACCTGATCCGGGCGTACGCGCTTACAAGTCGAACAGCGATCCTCAACTCGATGGACAAAGGGATCGTGACGAGCGTGTCTGTGTTCGAGGGGTCTTTCTTCAGGACGTGGGACATATATGTGGAGTCGCTCCGGCTGGCGCAAGGGATCAAGCGAGTGCAGGCGTGCTTGCGGCGCGGGGACCGCAACGAGACCGGGGCGGAGCGGCTGGTCGGGAGCGGGCGGCCGTGGTGTCTGATGGCGATCCATACGGCGCTGCGGCTGGAGCATCTGCGGTGGAAGTCAGCTGTGGACGGGGGCGGGGTGGATCGCGAGGCGGCGCACGCGCTGCCCGTGGACGGGGGAATGGGGGACTTGGACGTCCCAACGAGGAGGTGGTTTGTGGAGACGCTCGAGGTTAGCGCGGGCAAATGGGCGTTGGATGAGAAGATGATGAAGCTGCTGCAGCGGCGGATACGAGAGTATTCGGCCCCGCCAACCGCGGGGGGGGGACGGGATTTCGTGCCAATGAGAGCATGAAAGGGCAAGAGCGAAAGACTGCTACACAGAAGGTTGGAGAAGATAGGGGAGGCGCTGTGTACTGTACTGTGAAGGGCCAGTACTGCAGGCCATACCACGGACCTTGCTGTTGTTGCGAAGAACCACAAGAAGCAGTACAATAACTTGTAGACGACTTGTGCGTTTCATTTGAGCAAAACGAGCCATGTCGCCAGAGCCCGTCCCAACGTCGCAACACAGCAAATCACATCATGACATCGGTTGCAATCGAGCGGAGCCTTTTGAGGCATTTACAGTATCTTCCCTGCCTGATACGTGTACACGTCGCCAGCGAACACAGGTGCCACAGCGCGGCAGCCCTTGCCAACCTCGACCCCTGTATTAAGGTTGCCCGTAAAGTCACGAAAACGCGTGTTTTGGCGGCGAGTTTGCTCGGATTTTCTCAACGCAAAATTTTCGAACAACGCGTTTGGCAAAACTCACCAGCATACCGAAAACTCGGGGCATGTGAGTTTTCCACGAGTTTCACATCCGCCTGATCACAGCTGCCGGATCGGCCCGTCTTGAAGGAAAACGAAGTGGGTCTTCCGTTCTTTTCATCAGCACAAACGAGTCTCAGACTGCACGAGTCGTATCGATATGTGTCATGGACGCCACTATCGCTTCATCTGCGCAGAGTCCATCAATGGATCGAAGCGCGACAGGACCTGCCACAGATGCCGCCGAAGCAACCGCGAAAGATAGACAAGTAGAAGCTTCTAAAAAGCTGTCCTCTCCAAACGGCCCCCCTCAGCCTGTCAAGAAGACGAAACACATCGCCCTATCGACTGAGAACCTTTCTGTCCTTGTGGCGGGGCTACAATGCTTCAGCGAGTATTCGCGCAGGTGCACGTGATCCGTCGGGCGGCACAACGATGTACCAGACTTGCGTTTGTGGCGGGCAGGTACCTTGCTGGAGGTCAGTCCGCAAAACTCTTGGTGGGATTTTTCGAACTCGGGTTTACGTTGCGTCCACCGACTTCGTGAACAAATGGAAAAAAACAACGCGTTATTTTACGGACAACCTTATTGTACACTACTTTTCCCCAACCAGTCTCAACCTCTCTTCCGACTTCACCCCTTCCCCTTCTTTCGCCCTTGGTCAACACCAAGCTTCCGTCCTCCTTCCCTCTCTCAACCCACATACCCACTCTAACAACGCCCACCGCTTTCCCTAGCTTCCCTTCCCCTAAACCCCACCCCCCCATGGCGTCTGCCCGCCCCTTTCTCCTCCTCCTCCTGCTTCTCCTGCACCTGCTGCACACCTCGGCCACCTCATGGAAGTCGACAGAACTCCCGAACCCCCAAGACGACCCCGTGGGTCTATGCGGCCGTGGCGGTTTGCATTCGTCCGTGTGCGACCCCGACGGCCTTCTTTCGCTGTCCGACGCCGACACCATCGACGGCTTCATTAACTTCATCCACGATGGCACCCACGGCTATACAAAGCTAACTTGCGCCCACTCTGACCTGGCCGGTGCCCAGCTCGCAGTCGCCGTCGTCGAAAAGATGGACTGCGGCCTCTGCCATGGCTCAAAGGAGAACCGCGCCTTTGAGTTTGCAAAGGACTTACACGATCGTTGGGGCGTCGGCGACGTCAAGTGTCAGAACGGCGTCGTCTTGTTCTTGTCCTTGCGTGATCACGTCATGGGTCTGTCTGTGGGCAGGGGAGTCAAGCATGTGTTGAGGACGGACATGGTTCCGCTCATCATGGGCATTATGAAGCCCAAGTTGAGGAAAGGCGAGTACGGGCAGGCCATAGTGGACGGCGTGCACGCCACTGTCAAGATTGTTAGCGGCATGGAGGTTCAGCCAGTGGAGGAAAACTCATCGGGGTCTTTCTTTGTGGTCATCTTCTTCTTCGTTGGGGCGTCCTTTGTCGCCATGATTGCTATACTCTGGCCGCATCTTCACGCCGTGTTTGCTGGGAAGGCCCGCAGAAATCAGAAGTTCAAGCAATGTAAGGAGGCGCTCGAGAACATCGATAAGGACCGCGCTTGTGCGGAGAACAACCAGTTTGTTGCCACCAGTTGTCCTATTTGTCTGAATGACTTTAAGCAGTCGAGAGATGAGGATAACGAGGACACGGAAGAAGAGGAAGCCCAGCCGCTTGTGGAAATTGATACGAATGGGCCGAAATCAACCAATGTGGGGAGCTCTGAGCATAACGTCAAGTATGTTTCAACCGGAAATGGCCTTCGTACTGCAAACGCAGGCACGGGCACCACGGAGCAAGACGTCACAAGTGAGGGGGAAGATGCTGTCAAGATTCTTCCGTGCGGGCATAAGTTCCACGAGAGATGCATTTTACAATGGTTTGCTACTCCACAGCGAATTAACTCACAGTGTCCTATCTGCAGACAATCGGTCCTGGAGCCGAAAACAGTCGAGTCCCGAACGAACAACGGTCAACCCAGTGGCTGGGATGTTTATGAATCGGAGTATTTTTTCCGCATGAGAAGGGCTCATCATTATTACAGCGATTTTATCAGACTCGACATGATGAACGACTGGAACTCACGTCGACGCGATCAAGAGCCCATGACTACAAGTCCGGAACTGACGCGGTTGGATCCGGCTGCTGTCACTGAGGCGCGGCGGTGGAGCTGATGGCAGTTCTTTCGCTTTTGGAGGTGGCGGCAGTGCTGGCGGTGGCGGTGGCGGAAGCAGCTGGTAAGGTTTTCCGTCCTCGAGAGTTAGATGTTGTGTATGTATTTATATCAACTCGGAGCGAGATTTGCCTATGTACAGTACCGTAGGTAGATATTATTTCGGGGGCAATCTTGGTCGTCTTTGCCCTCCCACAGTAAACGAAGATGATGCAACGTTTTCTCGTTGTTCAAAAAGTCATTTCCACGTTTATATATGTCTGAGATGCTGTAGTTGACGTGCTGCACACAGAAGTCGAACTAGTAGTTAACCGAACCCCAACCATTTTCAAGTTATATCTATCAAGCATGAAGGCCCCCTTTCATGGCGACAAATAAGTCGCATCTGCATTTGTATTTGTGTTGTGTGGAGTGTGCGTCGGCGATCTCCGAACGTACCTCAAAAGATACAGACGGGTTGACGAACGGTTGGGTGAAAAGAAAAATAAAGGAACTCCTTTCCCTCGTGAACGCTAAAGTAAACTTGACATAAGGGTGTTTTAATTCCTACAATTACTCCAGGCAGTACCACGGACCTTGCTGTTGTTGTGAAGAACCACGAACAGTAGATGACTTGCGCGTTTCTTTTTCGCAAAACGAAAACGAGCCATGTCATCAGAGCCCGTCCCAACACAGCATACAGTATCACATCAGTTGCAAATTGCAACTGATGTGATAATGTATGCTAAATTGTCGCAAAAAAGAAAAGAAAAGGGGGGAACAATAAAGGTTAACCGGCAGGACCAGGCGAATGAGGGGAATCGCGCTTTTTATTGTCGTGGCTTCGTTTTTGTTTTTCGCTTGTCTTGGCAGCTAGTCTGCCTCGACTCTTCCCTTATTTATACTACTTCAGCCAGGTGCTTTGTCCTCTCCTCACGTAATGTTTTGCACTATCGAAGCATTTTTAGGAGAGGATGCACTGCATGTTGACAGCTGAGATTATTAAAATGCTCCCGTTGTTGTGCATTACATTAATTGCGTTGAGGTGCATTTTATTCGTCCTGTATGCGTCACCTTCATACCATAATTTCCCACATTCCCTCTACTTCTGACGTGACGTATCCTCATTGTGGCTTCTGTCAATCCATTGATACACGGGGTGCATGATTCGTGCGCTTTTGAAGGTGTTGATTAGTGAATCGTTGCCATTAGCCTTTGTCAAGCAGTCAGCTAGATTGTGTTCAGATCGAATGAATCCGATCTGTTCCATTTCATTTTGTTGGTACGCCTTTTTGACTACCTCGAGGTCAATCATTAGTCTTTTTTCAACCGTTGTAGATGCCTTTGTGATAAAATCAAATAGTGAGAGACTATCCGTAAACATTACGATCAGTATCTTTATGTTCATCACTGTATGTCATGTCTGAGAATGAAGTCCATATCAAAAGAGTCAGCAAAGGCCATGGTTTCGCTGCCTAAAACTGATCTTGACACTCGCGTAGCCTTATGAGACGACCAATAGAGTGGTTGGCAAAGTTTTCTGCTATCACATAGAAATATGATGTATCCAAGCTGAGAAGAGCCGTCAGATATGTTTGCATACGAAGCATCTGAAAAAACTCTTATGTGTAACTTGCTATCGTCAAGTTTGGGATACCTCAATGGTAGGTATGGCTCTTTCTTGAGTCGTCTAATGGTGCGGTTAATGTATCGGATTTGAATTTTTGGATCCGTAGCATACTGTGATTCGGTAACCAGGGCGGCTTAAGCAATAGAGAAACTGATATCTGTTCTAGTGTACGCAATCCAGGCTAATTTAGCTCTTAATGATCGATATGACTTGTACGTGGCCGTGTTCGGCAGCCTCTCTATCTTTCGGATGTACGACGTTTGGTGGATCATGTATTCCGAATCCTTTTTTTCAACTTGTACTCCGACGAAACTGAACTTATCGTAAGTTCTTCCCTTACACTTGAACTTCTCTTCTGTCTTGTGGGCTAGATCTGAATACTCCTTGGTACCTGCTTGAAGGGCATCGTCCACGTAAGTAATGCACATGCCGTCAAGCTTGTCCCGTATGCATTTAAATAAAAATGCTCCATCACCGGTTGTTCCAGTCATGTCCAAGTCCTGTTTTATATGATTGCTGATGGTACGGCTCCAGTAATCACCACTATCGGCAGACCGTACAAAGGTTTTAACAACCTTGTAGTACAACGGCGCGAAGGCAATCGCACCACCGCTGCCGCCCTGAGATACAGTATGATGGGCTGTAAGCGCGAGAAGAACTGTAAGGAGTTATATTAACAGCACACTGCCGGTGCAGAGTACAGTGGTACCCCGCTGGTTACACGTGTAGGATCCGAACGGTAAGTAATTAGTAGTTAATGGCACAAATTAGCCAATTTAGCACAGTAGCTGGTATACAGTAAGTAACAGCTACTGTAGCGGGACAGGTGTCCTGGCGTCCCACTTAGGGGTTAAGACCGGGGGCACCTGCCCCGTTCCAGTAAACGGGGGCAGACTCGCCTCCCTTCCCTTTACGGCTTTTTGCTAACTCCGTCCGGTTTTACCTCTAAGTCTCAGGCTTCTAACCCGTGACCGGCCGTCCGGGTCTAACACCACCGATCAGCTGCGCGTCACTGGCCACGTGAGCCTTCCCTCTTTTCGAGTCCTTCTGTACGGTTTGCGCTCGCGTGGGTTACCCAGCGGCGCGCGCTCCCTTACCTCTAAATCCCCTCGTTCCGAGTGGTCGGGACGACGGTAGTTATACCACATTTTGGTACTCTTGTGGAAGGCATAACTGCAGAGGTTGAACCCGCACTGGATCGCCAGCGCGAGCAACTACCGATCGGATTGAAAGAGGTCGAAAATCACCGCGGCGATCGCCAGTGATCATCGACGATGAACCGTGCGGATTCCGCCGGAGAAGATACAGCCTCCGGGCGAGCAAGTACCCGCAGTGGCAGAGGCGCACAGCGCCCCCGGATCGACAATCCGGAAGCTCTGCTACGCCCGCCGTCTACAAGGGGCCAGAAGACCCCTTCCGTGTCGGACACCACCGCCGGACTACCGGCTGGTGGGGGGAACTGCGTACAAGTACTGTACGACGCGTTACTCCCGCGACTACAAACCTGGATGGAGGATTTCCTCGCTGAGGAACTACCTCAGGTCGTCCAGGTTTGCCTCGACCGAACGGCACCAAGACTGGTGGCGGAGCATGCGGACACCGCGCTCCGCGCCCTGCTGGACGAGAAGATCGTCCCCCTCGTACGCGACGAGGTAGTGGCAGCGCTCGCCGCGGAGGGGGACGAATCTCCGACCGCATTGGCTCTAAAGGGAGCTATTAGCTTCGCCGTGGCCATCCGTCTGGCCACGACATTTACCGAAACGGGAGGCGCGGTACCGCCGCCGGCGCCGCGCCGTGAAACCGTTCCGGACTCAAGCCTTAATATCGCTGATCCGATCGGCGCCGTACCCGGGCTTGATAGGATGGACCCTCACCCGAAGGGCAGAGCCATCTATCTCCCAACCGTTCACGGTGCTACAAGGAGGACTACAGAAAATGTCCTCCCCATACTCGCCGGTACGGGCGGCCCCCGCGGGACAGACAACCGCCTGGGGCTCCCCGAGACAGAGAATCAGGACCCGTACCGGTTGAGCAGAAGACGTGCACCCGGCACGCACAGGACCGAAGCGGAATACACCCGGTATTCCGAGGCAGAAGACCCCCGTCACAGGACGGATGAAGACCGCGAAGAACGCCGCTGGCGATACCGCGATAACCGCGACGCACGCCACGGGCGATACCGCGATGCCGGAGGGGGAGGATACCCCTCCGATGATGACCCATCCGGTTCGGAAGACTCTCGCAGGCGGGGCCACAGGGCACGCCGCGATATAAGCCGAGACCGGCACCGGCACGACCCGTCCGACTCGGAAGACTACCACACCGAGTCGGATGAGGGGCTTCGTCGCTCGAGCAGACGCCGCCGGGCTGCCCCGACGAGCGACGAGCGACGGCCCACGGTAATCAGGCCCCTCAATGACCTGTTTACCAAGGCCGTCAACTACAAGACCTACCGCCTGGAACGGCGTAGCTTGCGCTACGACTCCACAGTAGCGCGGCACATTAACCGTTACCGAAAAAACTGGATGTGCAGATGAGGTCCCACACGTTCAGCGGTCAAGATCCGATTGCGGTATTGGGATTCCTCGCACGCCTCAAGATGGCGTGCGACCACAACGGGATCACCGAGGGAGCCGCCGTGTGGTGCTTCCAGTTCTACCTCACCGGTCAGGCTCACGCCCTACTCCAGTCCCGTCTCAATGGAAATACCATGGCGGTTGACGTGGAGCGGCGCGAACTGCTCAGGACGTACCCGCAGGTCGTCAACTTTTTGTTGCGTACCTCTGCGACCGATGAGGTAATTTCCGAAGCGGTTGGTGACGTGACCTCCTTCCGTCAAAGTTCGAACATGACGGAGGAGGTCTACAGTAACCACCTCTGGGACAAGGCCCTTCGATGCGGTACGGTATTCTCCGACCGACGGTTGAAGTCCCTATTCGTCGAGGGGTTACTTCCCGCCACGTGCGCGCAGGTCCGCAATTACCTCGCTACGCACCCGGATGTGGATTACCAATCCGTGGCTCGATACGCGCAAGCGATCGGAGAAACCAATCGGGCTTCCCGTCGACAGGGGATGTCCGCCATGGCGCACCGAGAGCCGTCCGGAGTGGCTAGAAGGTTTGACCGCACCGCAAGGACACGGCCTGTGCTGTCGGTTGAGTCGGCATCCGACATCCCGACAGCTGGAGGATCCGTGACAGAAGAAATCTTGGCCGTCACGGACCACACCGCGACGCCGAGCTCGTTAAGCTCGCCGCCGACGAGTTATCACCCGTCGCCGGCAGCCTCGGCATCAGGCGCAGCGGGTCCGCCCGCCAACCCGGGCGATGTGCGCGCAGGACCGTACGGGAGGCAGGGGCAGAACCCACGGGTCCGGTTCTCCAGTGGGGGAATCCCCGGACCGCCGCCGTGTCGGTTCTGCCTTGACACTACGCACCGACAAGAGGAGTGTCCCGTCGTTGCCGATGCGGGCCTGCGGGCCAAGCTTCTGGAGGCACGAGAGGCCAACTACCAGAAGCTACGCATCCGGCAGGGCCTCCGCCCGGGATCCCCGTTCAACCGCCAGGGGCCGTCCGCTTGGAGAAACCAGCGTCCGCCGGCCCCCGCGGGCGTGAACGTGGTAGAGGAGCAGCACCATGACCCTACCGAAGACCACGTGGCGCAAGCCGCGGATGAAATCCGCGAGGACTTGCTGCTGACGGGGGAAGCCGGGGAGGACGCGTAGAGGCGACGACGTCTCTCCCCGTGCCCAGCCTCAGAAGCTTAGGCACCCCCGATTCGGCTGCGCCAGTGGAAGCGCAGCTGGATAACCCGGATGCTGCCGGGACCCCGCGACGTCACTGCAGCCGCCCCGATCCAGCCCGCGGCGGACGGAGAACCCGAACCCGCCGCGGAGTATGTGGTCGACCATCTGGTTGGTCACCCGGACAGCCGCACAGGGACCCAGTACAAGGTCCGCTGGTATGGCTACGCCCCACCGGACGATACCTAGGAACCCGCGGAGGGACTCCCCCAGGCCTTCATAGACCGCTTCTGGCGCACGCGGGCGGCAGCACGCCACCGCTAACACCGCACTGGGTAACCCAGCGCCGGGCGGGACGATCCCGCGGAGGACCTCCCCCCGGTTGGGGCCAATCGCCACAGACGCACGCGGAACCCCGCCCACGTCACCGCCAACCCCGCGCCGGAAGACCCGGCGCAGGAGGGAGCGAGGTCGCCACAGACGCACGCGGAACCTCGCGCGCGTCACCGCAACCCCCGCGCCGGAAGACCCGGCGCAGGAGGCGGCCAATCGCCACGGACGCACGCGAAACCTCGCGCGCGTCACCGCAAACCCCGCACCGGAGGACCCGGCGCAGGAGCAGGCGAGGTCGCCACCGACGCACGCCGAATCCCGCGTGCGCCACCCCAAACCCTGCACCGGAATACCCGGCGCAGGAGGGGGCCAAGTTGCCACGGACGCACGCGAAACCCCGCGCGCCTCACCGCAAACCCCGCGCCGGAAGACCGGGCGCAGGATGGGGCGAGGTCGCCACAGACGCACGCGGAACCTCGCGCGCGTCACCGCAACCCCCGCGCCGGAAGACCCGGCGCAGGAGGCGGCCAATCGCCACGGACGCACGCGAAACCTCGCGCGCGTCACCGCAAACCCCGCGCCGGAAGACCCGGCGCAGGAGGGGGCAAGGTTGCCACTGACGCACGCGGAACCCCGCGTGCGCCACCCCAAACCCCGCACCGGAATACCCGGCGCGGATGGGGGGCGACTTCGCCGAGGGTCTCCTCCAGGCGGCCACCACCCGTTTACGGCGCACGCGGATCCCCTGTGTGCCACCGCCCGAGCCGTACCGGATGGACCGGCGCGGGGGGGAAGCTGACCCGCCGGCAGGACGACCTGACGCGGCGGTGGTCAAACGGCTTGGCGCCCCGGTGCATACCCGCCGCCGAGAGACGGAACCCAGCCGCGTAAATACTGTATGGGAACGACCTCGCCGGGGCTCCAGGGCACTGTGGACCACGAGTTGCGCGAGCGGCATACACCGCCCGGCACGTGTGGCCGCTGGACCACGGCGGCGGTTCAAGACGCCTCCGATCCTCGGGGAGTACCCAATCGGAGCTCGTCAAACCGCCGAGAAACCACCCGCCGCAAGGAAAAAGCAGGCGGAAATTACCAAGGAAAACACCGGTTCCGTCCCAAGCCGGTAATGGGGACGCGCACCGGGTGTTGCGAGGGGAACGGGAACCCGCCCCCGCAATGACCCGTCACGACGATAGTGCAGTCGCCCGCCCGTCGGGCCGCGGTACGCGTCAGCCCGACATGGAAGCGCGGAGGGAAACCCGCAGCGGTACCCCCGACCAGGCGGTCGGGAAGATCTCACCCCGACGGGCGACCCCGGGGGTAGGCCACAGGCCGCACCCGTCGCAGTAACCCGCCACCGCAAGAGCGCGTGGGCAACCGCGCGCTACCGCTGCCTCGCGCCGAATTAACCCGGCGCGGAGGGCCCTGGACGGCAAGGAGGCGACTCCGGTCGTCGGCTTTTAATTAAGCCCAAAAGGGGGCTGCGTTTTTCCTCCTAGAAGGATGGGAAAAAATCGTAGCCCCTTCCCGTTAACGGCATTGTACTCCCCAGGTCTGCCCGCGTCCGGAGGTCCCAAGACGGAAAATCCGACTTTGGGAAGGCCCAGGCGGATTTGTAAACCGGAACTGTAAAACGCTGTTTCTGCCCGTTTCTTACAGTTTCCTTTCGTTTCCAAATCGCGCCTCCGCGGAAAGTGACAACGGCAGGACTTACCGACCGGTTTTGGACGAACGGCAGAGCGTACCGCCGCTGGGAGCTCCCCACTGACCGCACGGACAGGCTGGCGGTCACACACCCCGCTGTCTCGCGGGTGAAAGGGCGCCGTCTTTGGAAAAACGGCCAGCCCTCCGGGGGGGTGGGGGAAAATCGCTTCTTTGGCGCCGGTTTGATGATGCCCGGCGCCGGGGGAAGACGCCCCACCGCAACGGGAAGCCTACCCGGACGGTTGAAGGTACAGCGGGTCCGTCCGCTGTACCTGTAAACCCGAGTTCCCGCTCGGTTCTTCAAGGGAACACTGTACGGGAAGAAGGGCTACGAATTCCCCTCTAGAAGGGCGAATGAAAATCGTAGCCCATATCCGAGAACGGTTCCATACTCCTGGGGTCGTCGCCGACCTGGGAGTATTTGGAAACAGAAACGTGTTTATGCCGTTTCTGACTATTTTTTACAGTTTCTATTGCTTTCCAAATAGGAACCGTTCGGGAAAGGGACTACCGTGCGGTTTTTGCTCGTGTTTTGGACGACAGAGGTACCGCACGCCCGGGGAAAGGTCTGGGACGTACCGCTGCGGGGCTGGCGGGGGCGTACCCGTGGGGTTATAGAGGAAATAGAAAGGGAATTCTTGGAAAAATGGCCAGCCCTCCGGGGGGGTCCTGGAAAAAGGCTTCTTTGCGCCGGCTGCTCGAGGCCCGGCGCAGGCGGAAGCCACCCAATCCAGACGGTGGCGTACCGCGAATGGAACCGGGAACAGCAGGAGCGCTGAACTCCTCCGCGCGGGTCGGGAAATGACCGCCGCTGCGGGTGTGCATGCGAGTGAGGACCGCAAAAAGGTACCTACTGTACGGCCGCGTCTCCACGGCCGACGCATGGTCTCCGTTCGGGATAGAGGACTGTCACAGCTGGCACGGATTTTAGTCCGTCGCGACGGGGACGTGTCGTGAAGTAAGGAAGGGGGTCTATAGTACAGCGGCGCTAAGGCAATCGCACCACCGCTGCCGCCCCGGGATACAGTATGATGGGCTGTAAGCGCGAGAAGAACTGTAAGGAGTTATATTTACAGCACACGGCCGGTGCGGAGTACAGTGGTACCCCGCTGGTTACACGTGTAGGATCCGAACGGTAAGTAATTAGTAATTAGTAGTTAATGGCACAAATTAGCCAATTTAGCACAGTAGGTGGTATACAGTAAGTAACAGCTACTGTAGCGGGACAGGTGTCCTGGCGTCCCACTTAGGGGTCAAGACCGGGGGCACCTGCCCCGTCCCAGTAAACGGGAGGCAGACTCGCCTCCCTTCCCTTTACGGCTTTTTGCTAACTCCGTCCGGTTTTACCTCTAAGTCTCAGGCTTCTAACCCGTGACCGGCCGTCCGGGTCTAACACCACCGATCAGCTGCGCGTCACTGGCCACGTGAGCCTTCCCTCTTTTCGAGTCCTTCTGTACGGTTTGCGCTCGCGTGGGTTACCCAGCGGCGCGCGCTCCCTTACCTCTAAATCCCCTCGTTCCGAGTGGTCGGGACGAAGGTAGTTATACCACAAACCTCAGCAACTTGCCCTGGTTCAGTTCAAATTCTCCAGTCGGTTTGATGTATACACCCCTCATAAGTTTTCTGCGCTTCGAAGGTATGCTTGAGTCACATCTGTTGAAAATAGTCGGAATCGGCATATTGCTGCCAATCCGATTAAAATTCGTGTGGAGTGTTGCCTTGATGTGGCAGTATCATGTACAAGAGACGTTTTTAGCTTATCCTTGTATCCTTGAACTACAAAACGGGCTTTCCATACTTCGTCTTTAGTGCCTCCATCTTTTATTGCTAGTACAAATCTACTGCCGAGAATATTTGCGTTCTTAGGCACTTCTGACTTGCAGACAAGCTTCCAAGTTCCTTTCTCAATGAAACCTTGCAGCTCCTTCTTCTTTGCGGCTCCGAATCTTTCATCGATCGATCTAGGGTCACCAGGTTTGATCACTTCAATGATTTCTACATCAAAATTAGAGGGCTTTGGTCTGTTTACTGATTTAAACGGCTTCAACATTGTAGTAAAGAACTCGTCCCGTGAGAGGATGTCTGTTGGTCCAGAGTTTTCTCGAACATAAGGCTTAACTTGTTGCATGTTCATGGTCTTATGCCATTGCCCGTCGTTGCTCTTAACATCAACTATCTTGTCCCTTATACCTGTGATGGTAGCAGGTCCAATTCATTCTTTACTTCTTTCTTGATACACAAGTACTTCTTGGCCTAATTCAAATAAGAAATCGGTTGCGGTTGGGAATCTTTCTGGTAAGGGCAGCAAGAATGCGCCTCTCTGCCACTACAGCATTCATTTCCATTTGTGCCTTTGAAAGCACAAGCATCCTTTCTTTCTGAGCGGGTATATCTGAGCTAATGATTGGGAATCTTGGTATCATCCCGAATACAACTAGTGAGGGAACCAGTCCGTTATCTCCGTTGGTATCGTTAATGGCTTTGATTGACAGTTTCAATGCAATGTTGCCGTCAATTTGAGGAAAGTCGAATATTATCGTTCGATAAATTCGTCGGAGGGGTGCGTGTAGTCTTTCTCCAATGCCTAATGAGTTGTGAGCTTCGACTCCTGAAATTCGAAGTTCTATCCCAACGGTTTCGGCCATTTCCCTGCACCTAGGCGAAGTGAAAACGGATCCCGCATCACTTCTGACGCGGTTACGGAATCCTGTATAGAGAGTGCACCACGCTTCAAGGAAAGCAAGCCATATTCCGTTGACTGATTGTCCGTAATTCTGACCCTGAGATTCTAAAAATATGGCCGAGCTGAAACGAGTTGCAGTGTCGACAATATGCAGGATTGCTTTGCCCTCGATGAACATCAGATATATTGATACTTCTTCACCAAACTTAACTTATTGCAGTGTGGGTAACGTGGTCTTGAAGCTAGTTGGTTGTGATCCAAGCCTTTGACAGGTATTGCATGACTTAGAGATCTCTTTCAAGACTTTTGTGGTGGCCTCGGTGGTCTCGTCCGGCCGAGCTTTTCTGATGAGATTCAGAAGTTTCGTATCCGTTGGGTGTCGAAAACCTCTATGAAGTTTGACCAGTTCACTTCTTGAGAATAGTACTGCATCTTCCCGTTTCCATTCCAGGTAGACATGTCCAAACTTCCTTACGACTGGGACAGAAATGTTTCCTAGATACCTGATTAGTACATTTCTTGTCGTATCCAGGTATAGTTGAAGTTTATAGAGCAAATCCAATCCCAAAAGAAAAGGTACATTCGCTCTAACTACGTCAACCTCAATTGGCACAAATCCGTTCTTGAGAAACGGTAATCGAATTGAGATTGATCCGATTGACATCTGCACATCAACACCGAATCTGTACTGGTTGAAGTTCGCTTTTAGGTTGAACTTACATCCAACAAATCTGCAGTATGCTTTGGCTTGCAGTTGTCCAATAACAGTGGGTTGTGCTCCAGTGTCGATGCAAGCTCCCTGCCAGTCTTTCCTGCGTTCATCCAAATTGATTCTCATCTGTGAAAGACCTCGACGAGAGTTTAACACAGAATTGGTCATTGCATCGCTGGAGGATTTTCTGAGACGCCGGTTTCTTCGTATGTCATGGGCTGTCCTTGACCTACGCGAGATTTTGTACCGGAACCGTTTTTTCTTGAGGACAGTCTCGTAGCAAGGTTTATTTTCTTTCGACTTCAAACTACGACGGTAAACTAGACTGGCTCTCCTCAAAAATCCTCTGGATCAAGGACTGAAGCAATGCCCCGATTCTCATGAGAATCGGGGCATTGCTTCAGTCCTTGTGACAGTTATTCCACGGTACTGGTTCTGCAGAACCAGTAACGTGGAATAACTGTCCTCCTTTATCGGGATGTTCATGCGTCTCATCCTCAGATGAGGTGGAGTCCTCCTGCTTGAAGTTGTCCCCTGTAAGGGTAGCAGAAGGGTCTTCTTCGTCTGTAGAGAACAACGCATCCTTCACTTGTTGACAGAGTTCGAAGAGGATTTGATGGCTTCTCTTCCGATATCTCCTGACTTGCGATGAGATATTTCGCATCACGTGGCGAGGTTTGGGGCAGTCCCTGATGACATGATTGGGATCCTGACAATCGTTTCATAGCCTGGGGTTGCCATAACGGTCTAACCCATTTTGACCGGCTTTTGTGCTGCCTTGAGGGGGCCTGAATGGGGCAGATGAGCGTGATTCTGGTTTCTTCGGTCATCCGTAATATTTCTGACCTTCGTAGTAAAGATCAGGAGTATATTTGGATGAAAATTTTATCTCTTTATGTAGGGAAAGTTGACCGATGTTCATATCTTTCTTTCTACCTTCTTGCTCTTCCTGGTCTTGAAGCCAGGCGGCGTCGAGAGCCGTATACAGATGTTGAAAATCCCAAGGATTAGATGTGGACTGCAAGTTCGCAAGGGCTGACTTGGCCCACGGAGCACCAACGACAGCCTTGTAAAGGTATTCCACCTTGTCTCCTTCGGAACGGTGAGTCCATAGTCTTTGAGGAGCAAAACATGTGATGATTGTAGTATAACGACCGTCGCGCTCACGGGGAGGTTATTAACCGTGCAGCCGTGCACGGTGCACACGTGGGCGGGTGTGCCCACGTGTACGGAGCGCGCGCGTTGACTAACCGGCCGTGGCGTGGCGCACGTGTACCATAGCACACGTGTCGTCCGTGCGGTAGTCTACGCGTGTTACGTGTGCGCGTTAGCACACGTGCGGTCCGTGCGGTAGTCTGTAAGCAACACGCGTGTACAGTAGTGCACACGTGTAGTAGCAGCGTCCGTGCGGTAGTAGTAATTATGGCGCTAGCTTTTTAATTGTGTACAGTACCCGGCACGCACTAGGCGACAGGTACTGTACTACTGTACTGGGACAGGTGTCCGAGGCGTCCCTCTGAGGGGTTAAGACCTGACACCCGTCCCTACCGGTAAACTGGGGCAAGCTCGCCCCCGTCCCTTTCGCACCTACGTACGTCCGTTTTTGGTTGTCTGTCGCGCGCGCTGGCTTCTATCCCGTTACCGGTCGCTCCCGTTCATGCACCACGGGGCGACTGCGCGTAACCGGCCAGTGAGCCACTCCCTTTTCGCGAGCTCGTCCGATCGGTTCAATTAGCGCGTCGCGTCCACGCCGCGTGCTCTCTCGCTATAGCCTCCGCCTCTCACCCAACCCGGGGCAGAGAGGAGTTATCCCACATTTTGGTACTCTTGTGGAGGGGATAACTCTAGAGGTTGAGCCGCACGCGTAGTCGCTCGATTGCGTGCAGAACCGTACGGACGGAAAAGGTTGAGAAATCACCGCGTCGATCGCGAAGCGTATTCGACGATGAACCGACCGGATCAAGGGGGAGACTCCGCCTCCGGGCGTCTGAGCACCCGCAGTGACAGTGGTGCACCGCGCCCCCGGGTGGAAAACCCGGAAGCCCTGCTGCGACCGCCACCGCGACCGGGCCGCACGCGAGCGTCCGCATCGGATGTTACGCCGGCCGGGTCGGCAGGCACTGAGAATCGCGTCCAATGAATAGTCGACGCGATTTAGCCGCGCATCCAGGCCTGGGTCGAGGAGTTCCTCGCTACGGAACTCCCCCAGGTAGCGCGCGTATACCTCGACCGAACGGTGCCCGCGCTCGTGAACGCGCACGTACGCAGCGCGATACCACCGCTTTTGGACGAACTTCTACCCGCTCAAGTCCAATGCGAGGTGGTGACTGCGCTCACCACTGTGGATGAAGAATCCCCGTCCGGTACGGCTCTAAAGGGAGCGATCAGCTCCACCGTGGCCAATCGTCTGGCCACGACCTTCGCCGGAGCAGGAGTCGACGCACGCGAGCAGCGCGACTCAACCGCTCCGGATTCTACACTAACGCACGCTGAACCGATCGGCGCCGCAGCCGGGATCGGTACAATGGCCCCTCACCCGGAGGGTAAGACCCTTTATCTCCCACCAATTTATGGTGCTACAGGAGGGCCCACAGAAAATGGCCCTCCCGTTCTCGCCGATACGGCTGGCCCCCGCGGGACAGAAAACCGCCTGGGGCGCTTCGCGACAGAAAAGCGACAGCCGTATCGGTCGAGCAGAAGAAGCGCACTCGGCGCTCAAGGCTACACCTCGTAGGGTACAGAAATCCCCTCCGAAGAAGAAGACACAAGACGTCGCCACAGGGCGACGCGCACGAACCGCGACGGACGCTACGCGCGACACCGCGATGCCGGAGGGGTCGGTTACCCCTCAGGTGATAACCGCGAAGGACGCTATACGCGATACGGCGATGCCGGAGGAGGTGGATACCCCTCCAATGACGAGGACACCGAGTCGGACGGATCGCGCAGAGGCGACCGCAGAGGCCGCAATGCGCGCGACTGACGTCGGTTCCGGCGAGGAGACTCCGATCCGGAGGGCTACAGTAGCCCCGGCGGAGAAGGAGACCGCCATCGCAGGGGCAGAGACCGCCGGTCTGCCTCGAGGCGGGATCCGAAACGGTTGCCGGCGATCAGGTCGCTGAACGACCTGTTCACCAAGGCCGTGGACTACCGCACGTATAGGCTGGAAAATCGCAGCGCGCGCTACGACGCGAGTACCACGCGGCGAGTTAACCGTTATCGGAAGAAGTTGGACGTCCAGCTGAAAACCCACACGTTCGATGGTCAAGATCCAATCGCGGTGCTAGGGTTTCTCGCGCGCTTCAAGATAGCCTGCGACCACAATGGGGTCAGCGAAGGCGCGGCCGTATGGTGTTTCCAGTTCTATTTGACTGGGCAGGCTCACGCCTTGCTCCAGTACAGGCTACACGGGAACACCATGGCGGTCGATGCGGAGCAGTGCGATATGCTCGAAACCTACGCGGAAGTTGTTAGCTTTTTATTACGCACGTACGCGACGGACGAAGTTATTTCCGAAGCAGTCGGTGATGTCACCTCCTTCCGTCAGAGCTCTAATATGACGGAGGAGGTGTACAGTAACCAGTTGTGGGACAAGGCGTTGCGCTGCGGAACCGTATTTTTGGACAGGCCCTTGAAGTCCCTTTTCGTTGAGGGACTTCTGCCAGCGACGTGCGCGCAGGTGCGGAATTATCTTGCGACGCATCCGGGCGTGGACTACCAAGCGGTGGCACGCTACGCGCAAGCGATAGGCGAGACGTGTAGTACAACGGCGCGAAGGCAACGGCGCCACCGCTGCCGCCCCGGGATACAGTACGATGGGCTGTAAGCGCGAGAAGAACTGCAAGGAGTTATATTTACAGCACACTGCCGGTGCCGAGTACAGTAGTACCCCGCTGGTTACACGTGTAGGATCCGAACGGTAAGTAATTAGTAATTAGTAGTTAATGGCACAAATTAGCCAATTTAGCACAGTAGCTGGTATACAGTAAGTAACAGCTACTGTAGCGGGACAGGTGTCCTGGCGTCCCACTTAGGGGTTAAGACCGGGGGCACCTGCCCCGTTCCAGTAAACGGGGGCAGACTCGCCTCCCTTCCCTTTACGGCTTTTTGCTAACTCCGTCCGGTTTTACCTCTAAGTCTCAGGCTTCTAACCCGTGACCGGCCGTCCGGGTCTAACACCACCGATCAGCTGCGCGTCACTGGCCACGTGAGCCTTCCCTCTTTTCGAGTCCTTCTGTACGGTTTGCGCTCGCGTGGGTTACCCAGCGGCGCGCGCTCCCTTACCTCTAAATCCCCTCGTTCCGAGTGGTCGGGACGACGGTAGTTATACCACATTTTGGTACTCTTGTGGAAGGCATAACTGCAGAGGTTGAACCCGCACTGGATCGCCAGCGCGAGCAACTACCGATCGGATTGAAAGAGGTCGAAAATCACCGCGGCGATCGCCAGTGATCATCGACGATGAACCGTGCGGATTCCGCCGGAGAAGATACAGCCTCCGGGCGAGCAAGTACCCGCAGTGGCAGAGGCGCACAGCGCCCCCGGATCGACAATCCGGAAGCTCTGCTACGCCCGCCGTCTACAAGGGGCCAGAAGACCCCTTCCGTGTCGGACACCACCGCCGGACTACCGGCTGGTGGGGGGAACTGCGTACAAGTACTGTACGACGCGTTACTCCCGCGACTACAAACCTGGATGGAGGATTTCCTCGCTGAGGAACTACCTCAGGTCGTCCAGGTTTGCCTCGACCGAACGGCACCAAGACTGGTGGCGGAGCATGCGGACACCGCGCTCCGCGCCCTGCTGGACGAGAAGATCGTCCCCCTCGTACACGACGAGGTAGTGGCAGCGCTCGCCGCGGAGGGGGACGAATCTCCGACCGCATTGGCTCTAAAGGGAGCTATTAGCTTCGCCGTGGCCATCCGTCTGGCCACGACATTTACCGAAACGGGAGGCGCGGTACCGCCGCCGGCGCCGCGCCGTGAAACCGTTCCGGACTCAAGCCTTAATATCGCTGATCCGATCGGCGCCGTACCCGGGCTTGATAGGATGGACCCTCACCCGAAGGGCAGAGCCATCTATCTCCCAACCGTTCACGGTGCTACAAGGAGGACTACAGAAAATGTCCTCCCCATACTCGCCGGTACGGGCGGCCCCCGCGGGACAGACAACCGCCTGGGGCTCCCCGAGACAGAGAATCAGGACCCGTACCGGTTGAGCAGAAGACGTGCACCCGGCACGCACAGGACCGAAGCGGAATACACCCGGTATTCCGAGGCAGAAGACCCCCGTCACAGGACGGATGAAGACCGCGAGGAACGCCGCTGGCGATACCGCGATAACCGCGACGCACGCCACGGGCGATACCGCGATGCCGGAGGGGGAGGATACCCCTCCGATGATGACCCATCCGGTTCGGAAGACTCTCGCAGGCGGGGCCACAGGGCACGCCGCGATATAAGCCGAGACCAGCACCGGCACGACCCGTCCGACTCGGAAGACTACCACACCGAGTCGGATGAGGGGCTTCGTCGCTCGAGCAGACGCCGCCGGGCTGCCCCGACGAGCGACGAGCGACGGCCCACGGTAATCAGGCCCCTCAATGACCTGTTTACCAAGGCCGTCAACTACAAGACCTACCGCCTGGAACGGCGTAGCTTGCGCTACGACTCCACAGTAGCGCGGCACATTAACCGTTACCGAAAAAACTGGATGTGCAGATGAGGTCCCACACGTTCAGCGGTCAAGATCCGATTGCGGTATTGGGATTCCTCGCACGCCTCAAGATGGCGTGCGACCACAACGGGATCACCGAGGGAGCCGCCGTGTGGTGCTTCCAGTTCTACCTCACCGGTCAGGCTCACGCCCTACTCCAGTCCCGTCTCAATGGAAATACCATGGCGGTTGACGTGGAGCGGCGCGAACTGCTCAGGACGTACCCGCAGGTCGTCAACTTTTTGTTGCGTACCTCTGCGACCGATGAGGTAATTTCCGAAGCGGTTGGTGACGTGACCTCCTTCCGTCAAAGTTCGAACATGACGGAGGAGGTCTACAGTAACCACCTCTGGGACAAGGCCCTCCGATGCGGTACGGTATTCTCCGACCGACGGTTGAAGTCCCTATTCGTCGAGGGGTTACTTCCCGCCACGTGCGCGCAGGTCCGCAATTACCTCGCTACGCACCCGGATGTGGATTACCAATCCGTGGCTCGATACGCGCAAGCGATCGGAGAAACCAATCGGGCTTCCCGTCGACAGGGGATGTCCGCCATGGCGCACCGAGAACCGCCCATATCGGCTAGAAGATCTGACCGCACCGCAAGGACGAGGCCCGTGCTGTCGGTTGAGTCGGCATCCGACATCCCGACGGCTGGGGGATTTGTTGAAGAAGCAATCCTGGCCGTGACGGACCAAACCGCCACGACAACCTCGATGAGCTCGCCACCGACGAGTTACTATCCGTCGCCGGCAGCTTCGACGGCGGGCGCCCCGGTTCCGCCCGCCAACCCTGGCGACGTGCGGACAGGACCATACGGGAGGCAAGGGCAGGACCCACGCGTCCGGTTCTCCGGCGGGAGATTTCCCGGACCGCCACCGTGCCGGTTCTGCCTGGACACCACGCACCGACAAGAGGGGTGCCCCGTCGTTGCCGATGCGGGCCTGCGGGCCAAGCTTCTGGAGGCACGAGAGGCCAACTACCAGAAGCTACGCATCCGGCAAGGCCTCCGCCCGGGATCCCCGTTCAACCGCCAGGGGCCGTCCGCTTGGCGAAACCAGCGTCAAACGGCCCCCGCGGGCGTCAACGTGGTCGAGGAACCGCACCTCGACCACACCGAGGACCCGTGGCGCGAGCCGCGGATGAAACCCGCGAGGACTTGCTGCTGACGGGGGAAGCCGGGGAGGACGCGTAGAGGCGACGACGTCTCTCCCCGTGCCCAGCCTCAGAAGCTTAGGCACCCCCGATCCGGCTGCGCCAGTGGAAGCGCAGCCAGGTAACCGAACGGAAGTCCAGGCCTTCTGCTTCTTCAAGAAGCAGAATTACAAGATCTCCGCGACGGTTGGTCAGAAGCAGGCGTTGATGGTCGCCATCACGCCAGTGCTTGACTCAGGAGCCGGCCCGAACCTCATCCATTTACGGTGTGTCGCCGAGTCGTGGCGACCATCGATAAAACCGGTTCGGAGCCCAGCGCTCATCGACGCGTCAAACCGCGCGATGAAGGCACTAGAGGAAATCCCCCTGCTCGTCCGAATCGGTGAGTTTGTGGCACGCGTCCCGTTCCTGGTAGTCACGAGCCTCGCCGTGGACTGTATCCTCGGTACGACCTTCCTGGATCGCCACGTCAAGGCGATCCTCCCACCGCAACGGAAGGTCGTGTTCCACGACGCGCCACCCGTGGCGTTAGTCGGAACAACCCCCTCGAGGCACGACCGCAAGATGGCCTCGAGGAGCACCGCACAACAACTACCGCCGTCGGATAAGCCCGAACGGAAGCAGGTGGCGTTCCCCGCCAACACACCGTCACGGAAGATCCGTCTCGTCAGAGGGGTGACAATTCCCCCGATGACGCAGCCCATGGTGAGGGTCGCCACGCCGGTGGGGGGGCTGTGTTTTTTACAGAACTCCCCAAAAACCGCGCACAGGAATTTGACCCTCATGGCACAGGGGGTCATGGATGTTGCCCCCGAAAAACCGTTCTCGGTAATGCTCAGCAATTTTGGGCACTGCTCGGTTCACATCCCGAAGCATACCGTAGTCGGACTGGCTCTTCCGTCGCCCACTCACATCCTGACCCTTGGCGACTCGGCCGCGGAAGCGGCCGAAGCTAAGGAAGGGGGAGGGATATTTAATTCTAACCTCTCAACCGCAAAGGAGGGCGCGGAAGAAGCCGCTGACAACCGTACGGACAAGGGCGGGGCTGAACAAGCCACGCCGCCCAAGGGGCACCCCGGGGCGGTTGGAACGGATAAACCCGAAGACACCGCCGTCCCTGAGAAGGACCCCAACGCCTGGCAGGAGGACGTCCACATCGGTGCCGAGGACGAGGAGGTACCCTTGGAGATCCTCGAGGTACTGTCCGAATTCAAGGACATGTGGACCGGCCGGCTGGGAAAAATCGGGGCCACGAAGCACCGGATTGAGCTCAAGCCCGGTGCTCGCCCGATTTACCAGGCGCCTTACCGCGCCGGACCAACCGCACGGGAAAAAGAGAAAACGGAGATCGACCGCATGCTCCGGGCAGGGGTAATCGAACCCGCCACGGCCGAATGGGCAAGCCCCGTGGTATTCGTCCCTAAAAAGGATGGTACCATGCGTTTCTGTGTCGAATACAGAAAGCTCAACGCAGTCACCGTTCGGGATTCCTATTCGTTGCCGAGGATGGACGAGTGCATCGATTCCCTCGGCGACGCTACTGTCTTTACCACGCTGGATTGCAACAGCGGGTATTGGCAAGTAGAAATCGCCGAGGAGGACCGCGACAAGACGACGTTCGCGTCGCATTGCGGGTTGTACCGTTTCCTCCGCATGCCGTTCGGTTTAAAGAACGCCCCCGCGACCTTTCAGCGGGCCGTCGACATCATACCGTCGCGGGTAAAATGGGAAACCGCTCTGGTCTACCTGGATGATGTTATCATCTACTCCAAGACCGTAACGGAACACGTCGTGCACGTCCGCGAGGTTCTACGCCTACTGGGGGACGCGGGCGTGTCGCTGAAGCTGTCGAAGTGCGCCTTCTTCGACACCTCGGTCACCTACCTGGGACACGTGATTCGACCAGGCAGGTTGGAGGTCGAGCGCCGCAACGTGGTCGCCATCGAGCGCGCTCGACCTCCCCAGAACCAAACGGAATTGCGGTCATTCTAAAGAATGTGCAACGTGTACCGTCGGTTCGTGAAGGGCTTCGCGAAAATAGCCGCTCCGCTAAACCGGAAGACGGGGAAAAATCAACCCTTCGAGTTTGAGGTTCTTACTGATGAGGAATACGAGGCGTTCGTGGAACTCAAGAAGCGCCTCGTGTCCCCACCGATCCTCGCTCTACCCCGTTACGGAAAGAAATACACCCTGGACACGGACGCTTGCGCGTACCAGGTCGGCTGTGCCCTACTACCGGAGCAGCCGGACGGCGACCGCCTACCGATCGGTTATTGGAGCCGCGCTCTCACGGACGCAGAGAGGAACTACACCACTACCGAGAAGGAATGCCTCGCCGTCGTATGGAGTATTCTCACGATTCGACCATACCTGTATGAGAATACGTTCGACCTCCGTACGGATCATGAGGCCCTCCGCTGGGTTCTCAACCTGGCGGATAGCTCCGGCCGGCTAGCGCGCTGGCGTCTCCGCCTAGCCGAGTACGACTACGACGTACAGTACCGGCCGGGTATTAAGCACCAACTCGCGGATGGTGTATCACGCCTCCGAGTTGACGGCGCAACCTCCGAACCGGTTGACGACGAGGTCCCGTGTTTCGCGGTACAATGGCGAGAGGAGGAGCATAACCCCCGCCAAGGTACCGTACACTGGGAGACCCCCGTCGACCCGGGGAGAGCTGAGCACGCGTTCGCGGTTATACCCGAAGAACGCGACGTCTCATTCGTACCGGTGGAAGAGTTCCTTCGGGAACAGGCCGAGGACCCCTTCTGTAGGGCGGCCGCCGAGACTGTGGGGAACCCGGACTCGCGGTACGACGTTGACCGATACGGGTTCGTCGTCCGCAAGTCCCCCCTCGATGGGACCCTGCAGCGGGTTGTACCGAAGCGGCTCCGGGCGAAGACATTGTACCTCGCCCATCATCCCCGCCTAGCCGGACACCGGGGCGGTACGAGGATGTACTATACCCTCCGGCAGGAATATTACTGGCCTCATATGGCCAACGACGCCTTCAGTACCGTACGGAACTGCGCGTCATGCGCTGCCACCCGGGGAACCCTGGTGAGGCACCAGAAGGATCTCAAGCTCTTCCCAGCGGCAGGACCGCTGGATTTCGTCGCCATGGACCTGCTGGGTCCTTTACCGAAGACGGCGCACGGGAATCGCCACGTGCTCGTCATGACCGACCAGTTTACGAAGCTGACGCGCAGCATCCCGTTACGGACAACCACCGCGTCGGTCGTGGCAAACGCCTTCCTGGACAATTGGGTCTACGTATACGGCGCACCTCGTTACGTGCTAACCGATAACGGACCACAATTTGCCGCCAAGTTCTTCGACGCGGTGTGCGCCTTGCTGGGGGTGAGGCACTACCTGACTACCGCCTATCACCCCCAGACAAATGGGCAAACCGAACGGTTCAACCGTACTCTGGTGCAGCGCCTCCGACATTATGTCGCGGAGCATCAGAGGGACTGGGACGAATACATCCAGCCCCTGACCTTCGCGTATAACACGCAGATCCACCGGTCGACGGAGACAACCCCGTTCGACCTGGTGCTGACGCGACCACCGTCCGGTTTGGCCCTACCTGGTACTGTACCGCAGGATGCCGTCTCCAACACGGAAGATCCGAGGACCCCGGTACAGTACAAGCGCGCGACGCTGCGTAAACTCCGCGACGCCCTTGAGCGCACGCCGGTGAAACTAACCGTGGCGCAAAGGCGATACAAGGCCGACTTCGATAAGAAGGTGCGTTTCCGTCCGGTCATCGAGGTGGGAGACCTGGTCTATGTCGACCGCCCACCTCGGCCATTGACGAGTACCGAACGGGGAGACCTGCCAAGCAATGACGGGGGACCCTCCGTCAAGCTTTTACCGAAAACGGAAGGCCCGTTTCGGGTCCGATCCGCTACGGAGACCACAGTGGTCGTCGATCAAGACGGGGTTCCAAACCGCGTGAGCATCGACCGGATAAACTGGATGCCGCGGGGACCCCACGACGTCACTGCGGCCGCCGCGACCCAGCCCGCGGCGGGCGGAGAACCCGAACCCGCCGCGGAGTATGTGATCGACCATCTGGTCGGTCACCGGGAGAACCACACAGGAACCCAGTACAAGGTCCGCTGGTATGGCTACGCCCCAGCGGACGATACCTGGGAACCCCCGGAGGGACTCCCCCAGGCCTTCATAGACCGCTTCTGGCGCACGCGGGCGGCAGCACGCCACCGCTAACACCGCACTGGGCAACCCAGCGTGGGGCGAGACGATACCGCGGGGGACCTCCCCCGCACCGCGGCCAATCGCCACCGCAAACCCTGCGCCGGAAGACCCGGCGCAGGAGGAGGCGACGTCGCCACAGACGCACGCGGAACCCCGCGTGCGCCACCGCCAACCCCGCGCCGGAAGACCCGGCGCAGGAGGGGGCGAGGTCGCCACAGACGCACGCGGAACCCCGCGCGCGTCACCGCAAACCCCGCGCCGGAAGACCCGGCGCAGGAGGGGGCGAGGTCGCCACAGACGCACGCGGAACCCCGCGCGCGTCACCACAAACCCCGCGCCGGAAGACCCGGCGCAGGAGGGGGCGAGGTCGCCACAGACGCACGCGGAACCCCGCGCGCGTCACCGCACTCCCCGCGCCGGAAGACCCGGCGCAGGAGGGGGCAAAGTCGCCACAGACGCACGCGGAACCCCACGTGCGCCGCCCCAATCCCCGCACCGGAATACCCGGCGCGGATGGGGGCGACTCCGCCGAGGGTTTCCTCCAGGCGGCCACCACCCGTTTATGCCACACGCGGAAATACTGTCAAGGCGAGCCCTCGTCGGCGGCTCAAGACCTAAACCGCGACCGAACCGGTAGCAGAGCCAGGAACCGGGTGTGTGTGGCGCTCAGAGCACTGGCGGCGGTTCCAAATACGACGGATTTTGGGGACCGCCCAATCGGAGCTCGTCAAACCGCCGAGAAGTCACCCGCCGCAAGGAAAAAGCAGGCAGAAATTACTAAGGAAAAGGCCGATTTCCTCGCAAGTCGCTGGTGGGGATGAGCTCCTCGTGCTGCGTAGGGACGGGAAACCACCTCCGCAGCACTACGCCGCACCAACCGCGAGGTCACCCATCGCGGGCCGCCGGGCGATCCGGCCGCCGACACCGACAGGAAAATTCTAGGAGACCGGTACCGACCCCTCCTACGATGTCCGCTGGTAGGCTACAACCCAGCGGACTACATATAGGAACCGACCGAAGGCCTCCCGTAAACGGTAATCTACCGCTCATGGCGCGCACATACTCCTGTGCGCCACCGGCGAACCCGACCGGATAGACCCGGTGCGGATGGACTCGCTGCACCGTTGGAATGAACCGGTTCACCGGTTTTTAATTAAGCCCTCGGATGGGCTACGTTTTCCCCTCTCAAAGGGTGGGAAAAAATCGTAGCCCCCTCCCCTTAAAGGAATTGCATTCCCCGGGTTCGCCCGCGTCCGGAGGTCCCAAGACGGAAAATCCGACTTTGGGAAGGCCCAAGCGGATTTGTAAACCGGAACTGTAAACCGCTGTTTCTGCCCGTTTCTTACAGTTTCCTTTTGTTTCCAAATCGGGGCCTCCGTGGAAAGTGACAATGGCAGGACTTACCGACCGGTTTTGGACGAACGGCAGAGCGTACCGCCGCTGGGAGCTCCCCACTGACCGCACGGACAGGCTGGCGGTCACACACCCCGCTGTCTTGCGGGTGAAAGAGCGCCGTTTTTGGAAAAACGGCCAGCCCTCCGGGGGGGTGGGGGAAAATCGCTCCTTTGGCGCCGGTTTGATGATGCCCGGCGCCGGGGGAAGACGCCCCACCGCAACAGCAAGCCTACCCGGACGGTTGAAGGTACAGCGGGTCCGTCCGCTGTACTTGTAAACCAGATTTCCCGCCCGGTTCTTCAAAAGAACACTGTACGGGAAGAAGGGCTACGATTTACCCTCTAGAAGGGCGAATAAAAATTGTAGCCCATATCCGAGAACGGTTCCAGACTCCTGAGGTCGTCGCCGACCTGGGACTATTTGGAAACAGAAACGTGTTTATGCCGTTTCTGACTGTTTTTACAGTTTCTATTAGTTTCCAAATAGAAACCGTTCGGGAGAGGGACTACCGTGCGGTTTTCGCTCTCTGTTTTGGCCGACAGAGGTACCGCACGCACCGGGAAAGGTCTGAGACGTACCGGTGCGGGGCTGGCGGGGGCGTACCTGTGGGGTTTTGGAGGAAATCGAAGGGGAATTCTTGGAAAAATGGCCAGCCCTCCGGGGGGGTCCTGAAAAAACGCTTCTTTGCGCCGGTTGTTCGATGACCCGGCGCAGGCTGAAGCCGCCCAATCCGAACGGTGGCGTACCGCGAATGGAACCGCGAACCGCTGGAGCGCTGAACTCCTCCGCGCGGGTCCGGAGATGACCGACGCTGCGGGTGTGCATGCGGGTTTGAGGACTCGAGGAAGGTGACTACTGTACGGCCGCGTCTCCGCGGCCGACGCATGGTCTCCGTTCGGGATAGGAGACCGTCACAGCTGGCAGGGATTTTAACCCGCCGCGACGGGGACGTGTCGCGAAGTAAGGAAGGGGGTCTGTAGTACAACGGCGCGAAGGCAACGGCGCCACCGCTGCCGCCCCGGGATACAGTACGATGGGCTGTAAGCGCGAGAAGAACTGTAAGGAGTTATATTTACAGCACACGGCCGGTGCGGAGTACAGTAGTACCCGCTGGTTACACGTGTAGGATCCGAACGGTAAGTAATTAGTAATTAGTAGTTAATGGCACAAATTAGCCAATTTAGCACAGTAGCTGGTATACAGTAAGTAACAGCTACTGTAGCGGGACAGGTGTCCTGGCGTCCCACTTAGGGGTTAAGACCGGGGGCACCTGCCCCGTTCCAGTAAACGGGGGCAGACTCGCCTCCCTTCCCTTTACGGCTTTTTGCTAACTCCGTCCGGTTTTACCTCTAAGTCTCAGGCTTCTAACCCGTGACCGGCCGTCCGGATCTAACACCACCGACCGGCTGCGCGTCACCGGCCACGTGAGTCTTCCCTCTTTTCGAGTCCTTCCGTACGGTTTGCGCTCGCGTGGGTTACCCAGCGGCGCGCGCTCCCTTACCTCTAACCCCCCTCGTTCCGAGTGGTCGGGACGAAGGTAGTTATACCACAGCTGCCAGGAAGCATCCTGGAAAAGGTTTGCGGAGGCCTGAGCGATGGCAGTGCGGCGAGCGGCGCGCTCGGCGAAGACTGAACATTGCAATTCCTTCTCGATCCTCCTCCTGTTATCGCTTTTTTACTTCTCCCGTGCTAATTCCAAAGCCCTCGCAGATGTCAGCACCGCTCCCTTTTCTGTGTTCAAATATCCGTTTGATGCCATTACTGTGTCCTCTCCTAAAACCTGATGACACATTTTAAGTCTTTTTTCCTCAAATAAATTCTCGAGCTCATCAACTGTCATCACGACATCAGGTGCCGCAAAACTTCTGGGTCTAGGAATCCACAGGAGTTGGGAGGAATCGACTGGAAAGAGGCCTGGGCGGCGGAATCCGGTTTTGATGTTGTGCGGAGTAAAAGACTTTCTGTACGCAAAAGTCAGCATCCGGCAAAATGTAAAAGAATCCCAATTGTTATCTCCATTGCGCAATACTGCCAAATTAATTGCTTCGTTTAGAGCAGCCTTGAAAGCCGAGAAGACAGTTACATACAGCGGCTGAGTTTTGCCCGATGTGTGTGCTGGCAGGGCATATACAATACTATTGTGCGCATCCAGCAACTCAAGTGTATCCACAGCCATGTGGGATCGGTACCCGTCCAGTATCAATAAAACCTTTCTGTCGTTAGTGGTCAGATGAGCAACAGCACTTATGAAGTGCGAAGCCCAAAGGCGAAAATTGCTTGTGTCCACCCCACCCCCACTTTCTGGCATGGTGATCAATGATTTCTCTGGCAAAACGTCAGCATACGTTTCTACGACCTCAACCCCTTCCTTTTTCGTCACCCTATAAGGTACAAGGACTCCCTTAAAAAACATAGGTGGCATACTGGCTCCATTGGCGCTGACGGCCGGTAGAAGCGTGATTCTATTTGTATTTAGAAAATGGCCAATTTTTGCGTCCTGGGAACCAGCTCTCGTTATATAAAAACGAACATTCTGTTTCTCATTTGCATCACGTCCTGGTGTAGCGCCCGTTTCATCGCAGTTCAAAATCCTTGAGGGGTCTATCTCGTGCTCTCGGATAATCTTTTCGACAATTGCAAAATGGGTGGTGAGCGCGTCGCCGTTGACTGATTTGAAGCGCAGCGCCTCCTGTCGCAAAGGTTTGGCAAATCGAATTTGCGTTCGATGCCTGCGGGTGAGGTCCCGAAGATAATGGGAACCAGAAGACCCATTTTTAAACTGCAATGACAGTCTGCGGCCTGGTGTCATTCGAGCGACGATTATCTCAATTGCTTCCTTAACGTGCCTGCGACGGAGTGGATTGCCACGTTCGGCATATTGAAACAGCGTCAGAACCATGTCCTCTTCAACTGAGGACAAAGATGGATGGCGACCGGGGCGGCGGGGAGATGGCACGCGAGGATTTTGTTTCGCAATGTTGTCGTGCAGTGTAGAACGGGGAACGCAGTGACACTCGGACGCCTTGCGAATGGTGCTCCCTGATCAAACAATTTCCATGGTTTTCTTTAGTCGTTTGTGTTTGGAATGGCGAGGACGAGGGGATGCCATTTCTTGGTCTTGGAAAAACGGCATAAAACACATTCATCTCGAAGATGCATGCTTCGAATAGTGTGTGTCGATATTATCGAATGTGTATGGCAATTTGGCGCGAGCGGGGAGTTGTGCTTTTGAAAAGCCCGCCTTGTCACAGCGGAGACAGTAAATAATAGTGTCTTATATGTAACATGCCGTGTTCTGCTCATTGAGCAGATTTGTTTTTAAATCTATCCACACGGTTTGCGATTAGAACACGATTCGTGGCGTGCTCTATGGTTGAGAAGGCGTCTTGGCTCACGCATCACATATGTTTTCAAATATTTTTGCAGTCCGGATAGTTGCGGCGTTGTCCGAGAGTTGCGTTACCCCCCCTTTACATCATATGCCAAAAAACCCCGAACGGGGCATGTTGAAGGCGTCTACAAATCGGAGCACAGGGATAGGTGAAGCTGCTTCCAGGCAGTAGGACTTTACGCGAGAGAAAATCATCAAAAATTTGGTAAATTTTCCTTCTGCTCGGATGGGCAGAGATACTCCAAAACATGCGAATTCTGTGCATCTACACGTACTGCTGTGCTCCACACGTGTGATAATACATACAGTATAACACGTGGACCTCTTGTGCTTTCACTTGGTGTCAGGCTGCACCGGCCGTTTTCTTCTCACAGTGTGGCGTAGTGTCGTCAATTGCCCAGCTATCATCGTCACATCATCGTTTCTCCTCAGCTTAAATGCATCCGCCGAAGGCCCGCCAGTGCACGAATTGCAGCTCCCTACTCCTATAGTGCTCACCGTCTCCATCAGTTCGGCCACTCTGCGACCAATGTTCGTTGACACACAGCACGCCATTGTCACGTTGAGTCCCGCGCTGCACCGACAGAAGCCCAGCAACGGCCGAGGGTAGTGTCGTTCGCCCGGCCATGGAAAAACAAATCGAAGCTCCTCATTTCGCAGATGTCGATAGATGTCTTCTTACAAACAAATCTATTCTTTCCCTCTCCAAGGCTGACGCAGCTGGCCTTCTCGAGCGCCGCTCCAACATTTCCGGCTGGTATACCTATTGGTTTTCGCTTAGCGGTTCTCAGCTGCAGTACTTCGAGATCACCCAACGCCAGCGCCGCGGACTACTGGCCGGGGTCATCTCACTCTTCCGTCATAAGTTGAGCATTGTCAACTCAATCAAGAGAAGGAGAGAGTTTGAAATCGTCGATGCCGCCGGCAAGGTCCACGTCCTTCGTGCTGGCTCGGATGCCGAATTGCACTGGTGGGTGCAGCTTATCGACAGCGCTCGTAAAAAGATACCCCCTGCCCAACCGATCAACCCGTCCTTGAACCTGCGGAGCACACCGGATGTGGGGAGCAGCGTCTTACACGAAGAATACAGCACTTTCGTGGACACGCATCTTGAGGTTAATCATGTGCTTTGCGTTGTCCACGGCATTGGAGTCAGCTCCGATATTCTGTCTGCAAATTCGCAGTCGATGCGGGAGAGTTACGTAGATATCATGGCCAGGGTCTTTCCTGACATCGACTTTCGCGTAGAAGTGCTCGTGATTCATTGGAGGGAGGCGCTCACGAATCTAGACGTACACAAAAAACTGCAGGCTGTGGTACCAATTGCGCCCGAGCCAGCAGATGCGAACCCGCTGCGACAGTTTATGGTACACCGGATTGTTGATTACGTCTACTACACTCACGACCGGTACCGTCGGCATATCCTGCGGGAGGTGGCGTCTCAATTGAACACGCAAATCGATAGCTTCCGGAGAAGGAGGCCAGATTTCAATGGGAAGATTAGCATAATGGGCCATTCGTTGGGTGCAGCTCTGTGTTACGACTTGATGTGTCGCAAAGTGCGAGATGATCAGGTGTTGCTTGCGTCGGAGGGTATGCGTTTGAATTTCGATGCAGATAATCTCTTCTGTTTTGGGAATCCCCTCGGTACCTTTCTCGGGCTAGATCCGACGATTGGTATGGGATCGAATATGCTTACGCTTCCTTTCAGGATATTTAATGTGTTTAAGTATCATGACCCTATTGCAACACGACTAGAACCGCAAATTGATTTCGATATGGTGGATGTATGTCCTGTGACGGTACCGTGCTGGTTTAACATGGGGTTGAGGGAGAGTACGGCGCAGTGGCTGAGCACGTGGTGGCCCGGGGGTGAGAAGAGAAAATCGGGGGTAGTAGCGACGATGACACCTGAAGAGGGAGAAGCAGCCGGGCATGGAGAGAGAGCGGAGGAGAACGGAGATGTGGTGGTAGGAGATGGAGTTGAAAGAAGGTCCCTTCGGTTGGAGAACGGGACATCATCGCGGAGGAAATCATATGCGGAAGCGGTCGAGTCTGGGCAATCATCACCGAGTAGCGCGTCACGGAGTGAAGGTGATGGTGAGGTTGTTGATGTCTACGAAGCGCGAACAGTAGGCCTCGGAGATGGAGGGTCATATGGGGGGACGCCGCGGAAGGGGAGGCATAGGATAAGGGTGCGGCTGGATTACGCGCTGCAAGCGTCATCGACGATGGAGGACGTGTCGACGAGCTGGAGCGCGTTGCGAGCGCACACGGAATATTGGAGCAATCGGGATGCGATGCTGCTGATGGTGTCACAAATGATGAAGAGCTCGTTTGGAATAGGAGACGGGTGGGAGCCTGAGGACGGGGAGTTGACGATAATAGACGCGGACATTCTCAAGCGACAGGAAAAAATGTGGGGAGTACGCGGGTTTGCTCCGGAGGGGGCAAGGGTGGGACGGACGGAGGAGACGCTGGAAGAGGTGGTTCGACAAATGGTGGAGAAGATGGTGGATGAGGCGGTGGCTACGCATGAGCTGATGAAAGTGCATCCGCAGCTACGGATTCGACGGGGTGGGGTGACGAGCAAGACGCCAATGGGGAGTCGGGAGGGGCTGGGGAGGGAGCCGAGTGGTTCGCCGAGAAGCGGCGGATGGGCTTCTTACCTGCGGAGTGGGTGGTTTGGCAGTGATAACAAGGAGGGATAGAGTGGCCTGCCTGCTGACGTCGTATATAGTGTAGTTGGAACTGGAGGAGGATGTTAGGAGGTAGAATGCATATACTAATTTGCTAATTTGAACGGTAAAAGGATGCCGGTACTTTTGAAACTCAAGGCGTCTATTAGTACTGCGTACGGTGGCAGTACGTACATTGGCGTATTGGGCGCTCTTTTGATACATGATGCTGGAGTGAGGCGCCACTTTTGATCCTTCGGATATAAGAAGACAGACCTCGGGAAGATCGCGGGGCTTCAACGGCATTGAAGTTCTCTTACGCACTTACATGTCCTTCAATTCCTTACACTACTTTACAGTGGCAGGTGACAAGCAGAGTGCACGTTGAGTGGCTGGTGCTTCTCTCGCCACAATGGCATCTGCTTCAGATTGGCTCTCATCTGACCAATTCCTTTCACACTGAGATAAATCTGACATCCAAGGACTTTTACTTGTTTACCATTTGCCAACCAATCTCTATATCCACAATGAAATAGCAATTCGCCTACCTTCCAGCCCGTCCCGTCCCCCTCACTACTCGTCCCCCCACCCCCTCCCCCCGACCCCACTCTATTGCTCCCTTCGAGTTCCCCATCTACTGAGAACCTTTACTCAAGCCAGCGGGTCCACACGCCCCCTGCGCTGTCCCCCCACAGCCGCTCCCCCTCTCCTCCTCCCACCATGCCTGCCCCAGACACCAAGCCGTCGAACGGCGGCGGTACGACCGGCACCACCCTGACCCAGTATCTGCTCTCTGTCGCGAAGGAGCGTATCAACGCTCTAGAAGGCGAGGTTCGTCACTCGGCTCCCTCGTCCCTCTCCGGCCCGGCAGCCGCCTCGAAAGATGGCGTGCAAGACCTCATCACCCTTCTCCAGTCCATCACACTGGCCGTCAAGCGCGTTGAAGCCCTTGTACGCTCGGCTGGCATTCCTGGCGACGGTAACGTCTCCGCCCCGCCCGCTGCCCCTGCAGATCATGCCCGCTCGCTCTCCAAGGAGCTCAACACTCGCGCCAACGAGATTTGGATCAACGCCCTGCTCTACAGCCAGAAGAGCTGCGTCCTCGTCAGCGAGGAGCTCCCGGACCCCGTCATTATTCAGGAGGATATGCAAGGGAAATATGCTGTCGTCTTTGATCCGCTCACGGGCTTGTCGGATCCGCCGGCTCAGAACATGGGCGCCATTTTTGGCATCTTTCGACAGCTCACCGGTACTACTCCGGGCTTGGCCGACGTTATGCAACCGGCTAGAAATTTGGTCGCTGCTGGATATGCGCTCTATGGCTCTTGCACCGTTCTTATGTTTTCTGTGGGCCATGGCGTTCAACAGTTTACTCTGGATCCGAGTTTGAACGAGTTTATTCTAACCACAAAGGATGTCACAATTCCTTTCTCGGGTGCTATTTACTCGATCAATGAAGGCTATACATCTGAGTACGACCGGGAGACCCAGGAAATGCTCAAGTGTCTAAAGGCTGAGAGTACCATTGATGGACGTCCAAGAACATGCAGGTATGTTGGCTCCATGGTCGCCGACATACATCGCACTTTTCTGAAGGGCGGTATCTTCATGTACCCGCCACACACGCGCGGTTTCCCGAACGGCAGACTCAAGTTGTTGTATGAGGCGGGGCCGATGGCCTATCTAGTCACGCAAGCGCATGGCCAGGCCAGCACAGGGACGGAGCATATTATTGATATCGTCCCCGATTCAATCCATACTCGCGTTCCTGTCTTCCTGGGAAGTGAGGATGACGTCAATCTTGCTACTGGTTTCTATAAGAAGGCACCTTGGGGAAGAAATGATCAAGATCCTATGTTCATGCTACGCCGCACCCTCAGTATGGAAGAAAACAGAAAGAAATCCCAGGCCGAAGGCGATCAGCCATCAGAGGTTGTTGATGATGGAATCATGTGTTTCCATATTGGATAATCTCTGCCTGTAGCATGTGGATTTAGTAAATAACCTGCTTCACAGCGTTAAAGCTGGGAACAATACCGCTCTCGTCATGTAGCATTGTTGAAATGTATGTCCCTAGTTAGTGGTGCGCGAATATACTGTTGAAAAATGTGGTACGGGCACAGATACGACTTCCGAAGTAGCACGCCTAACCCAATTCGTTATCGTATCGAAGCAAGATACTCTCGTCAAATGTCCGCGGAGACAGTGGGGCGCGAACCTCTCGAGGTGGAAGGTCCAGTGCAGCGAATGCCTTAGTGTAGCTGCTCGGGAAGTGCGAGCTCACGCACCCAGGTGTGATGAGAATTCTTCGGAATAATCTTGGACGTACAACATAGCTAGCGTACCGAGCATCTGGAATGTATGCTTGCCCTAGGAATTCTTCCTCCCGCCCTGGAGATATTGCGTCCGCCTTTTCCGTGTCTAGGTCGTGTATCAACCAATGAATTCCGTGGTGCGTCGGGATAAAGAGTTGCTCCACTTGCTTCTCGCGGGGGTCGCGAGATTGTCGTTGATGCCTGAGAAGCAGTTTTTCTAGTCTCTCAACTCTTCGGGATTCTACTAATTGTTTCTTCTCAGGGACGGTCAACTGCAGCTCATCGATTCTTTCCATTTCTAGAGCCAAATTTCTTGCCGAAGCAAGGCAAAGTTTGGCCACTAAATCATGGTGGTGAACGAAACATTCGAGGGCATCGCTCCATTCCGAATCCACGCGATGCATCGGTCCAAACACTGGACATGGAGCAATCGCGTAGCACTTCACATCTGTGAAGCCGTTCATTAGAAGCACCTTAGTCAACAGGATGGCGACGCCGGCGCCGAGACTATGGCCAGTGACAGCAATGATGTACGATGGATACTTCGCCAATGCAGAACGTAACGTGGGTAATATGGCTGTGTATAACGACTCTGCAGCTCGTTTCATGCCACCATGCGCGTATCCGCCTGCAAAAGGCTCGTTGTCACACAGCAAATCTGTGATAATGTCGCTAATCGAATTCGTGCCTCGAATCGCGACCACAATGGACTTTTCTCTTTCGTCGACAGCAACAAAGTGGCGGGGTGCTCTAATTCCTTCGCCATCCAGTTTGGAGACAAGGATCTGATCCGGTCGTAGCCTTAACATATATTGTGCGACGTCCACTCCGCGAGTCCCATGTGTCATGAAATTAAAGGAAGGATCCATGACTCCCAACAGTTTCAAAAGCATAAAGCCGTACGTCGACAACGCGTAGTCCATATAGTAACGTCCCAGAACAAGTACATCAGTCTGACTTGGAGATTTTCTAGTAGCGGTTATCAAATGGCTCTCGGAACATGAGTCGTGCAAGATTCTCAAGAGAGAAGTGTCCAGAAATATGTGTTTTGACGAGTGTGGACCACGCAGTCCATCCGAGAAAGTCTCGACAATCTTGCCCACTGCTTGAATGGCATCTAACCAGGCCATGTGGTCTGTATGAGCTTTCGCGGCCCGCTTGCCCTCCTCTTCGCCCCGGCGTCGAGTATGTCGCAACCCGACGGAAACCAGAAGTTGACCTATGACAACAGTGACACACCCGCCCAAGAGGGTGGTACTGCGTGCGAATCCAGCCTTTTTTGAAAGACCGGTGCCTGCTAAGAACGACAAGACACCAACGGCGAAGCGGCCGGGGAGAAGGAGTACAGGGAGCCAGGAGAAGCGACCGCGGCGTTCCGGTCGGATGGGCTCGAATGCTGATTCATCCCCTTGGTCGATAAATGTGACAACAGAGTGATCTGCATGAACGGTTCTTTGAGACTGGCCTTGCTGAGGATTGGGAGACAGCGAGGGTGAGTATGGATAAGATGGTGTATTGAGAAGAGGAGCCAATTCGTACGGCAACATTTGTTCAGGCAACTGAATTTCATCGTCGCTCACATCTCTAGTCTGATAGTCGTGCTGGGACGTGTTGGGTACAGCTTCTCCTGACGGGTCTTGAACCATGCCCAAAATGCTTAATGACTTGGAAAACACGAGCGGGTCACTACAGTCTGTCACAGGTGTTTGAGGATGTGAAAGTAAGTAGTGTCATCGAGGGGAATGATTGTGAGGGAGCCCTACTCCACATAGAGGAACAAAGAAAGGACTTGGTCTACGACTGGCGCATAGACTGCCTGCAATGAAGGGGTTGTCCCAGAGATGACTGCACAGGGCATGCCAATGGTTCGATAAGGCCCTCCAAATCTCACCAGGGGGAGAGAAGACTTGTTGACCTGATGTACACGTGTTAATGGGGCCATCAACTCGCTCCGGATGGCGACACTGTCAGCGCGATGTCAGGCCGACAGAATCGGTAGGTCCAGAAAAGAGCTTCTTCGATTTATGAAACGAGTCGCGGGCTGCTGTCTTTTAATTCATATATTTTTGTCGTTAAGGGGGCATGTGGTACAGACTGTTCAGTTCTAGAGAGGCAAAGAACTCTTTAGATAGACGTTGTAGACACAATAAAACAAAATAAACGCGCAGGAACTCTCGTGAATGGTCGCTTCTCAATTGTGAGTGCTCTTGAGAAAGCCTTGTTCGTATTCAAATCATCTCGAAAACGATCAAAATCTCTCTACATCAAGTACGTGCATTTTCCGCAACTCGAAAAGCATTAAGCTTTGTACAGCACATCAAGTCCCAGCTTCACTCCACGGACCGGTCTTCGAGATTGCTGCATTGGGTTCCTAGTGTTCCTGAAGAAAGTTTTTTTTAATCCTTTCTTCAAGAATTAGCGATGACGATAGAAAGGCAACCATTCTTGTTTTTGACCATCCACACCCACACCGCATCCACAATTTCGCTTGAGAAGTGCTGTGGCGCACCAATACTGTACAGAACTGTACCCCTCATTGGATTTACATTGCAGGAAATATAAAATACAATTGGAAATTTGATATTTGGGACAGAAACCCGCACACGTTTGATGTATCCGTCCACTCTTACGAGATGCCCAGCAAGCAGTGTGTACTGGCTTAGTACACACCATTCAAGCTCGTGTGAGGCCTGCCACCTGCACCAGTCCTGTCCCTCATGAAGTAGTTAAAAAAGTACACGAGGTGACGCTAGACCGACCATTCGGCCGTAACATGCATTTCAATCGCAGGCTACGTTCGAAAGTCTCTTCTATCGCAAAGCCATTTCTGCTAGGAAATCCATTTTGACCCCGTGCCTATCGACCATTCCGACAGCACCCCTTTCTTTCAAATTCAGGCAAACCGCCAAAGGAGAGATGAAGATGGCCAAATCACAGAGCTCAACATCAACCAGTTCGCCCTCTTCTGTTTCGAACAAGGAACAAATCCCATCGCAAGAATCTGCCAAGTCGCTAGGGACTCTCTGGACAATGCGACGCTCTCCGTTCTCTTCATCTGTTAAGGTAGTTGTCCACTTGTCTGGTCGTTCAGTCGACGAAGTACCATTCGTCCCTCTCCTTTCCTACTTCCCTTTTTTCTTCCGTTTCGGCATGTCTTCCTTCCGTACCAAGCTGACTGCCCCAATATTCAAAACAAACGCATCTTCAGCCTCCTATATTCGCGACTCTGTGGCGATTTCGTCATACGTGGATGGGCATCGTGAAAGCAAACGACAAACCCTGTTTCCTCCGGACCAACATACTTCTATTATTCGATTCAATGAGCATGCAACCGCTCTATCTTCCTTCATGCGCAACGTTCTTGTGAAGAAGCTGACCGACAAGCCAGAAATCGCCCAAGAGACTTACATGCCACGCCCATTGCGAGGCTGGTTCTTCTCGGGCCTGCTTGTAAGATTTGCTCTCTGGCTTTTTGCCAAAAAGTACGCACATGAAAGTGCGGCTGCAACTCGGGCTCGTGCCAGGCAGGGGCTCGAGGAAACGAGAAGGGCACTCGAATTATCGAAAGCAACGCATTTGAGATATTTGTGTGGTGACACTCTCACGTATGCTGATATTGTAATGGCGGAGAGCTTGTTCTTCGATGTGGACAGGCACATCAGGTTTGCTGATTTGTACAGGGACGATGAATTTGCCGAAAGTTTCCCAGACCTCATTGCATGGGCAGCGGTAGTCCGAAGAACTCATTATCCCGAGCTCACGCATGGCAGGAGACGACCGCGACCATTAAAAACCTTCACATGAGTGAAGTGTGCTCGGGTACTGCCGATGGGTAGCAGAAGTGAGGTGCCCCTCTTCATTTTGACTAACAGGGGATACTCTCACTTTCCATGAGAAGCACAAGGTTGTATTCTACGCTTTCATTCTTGAAAATGCAAGACCATGCTCTCAGTAACAGCTTCTTCGGAGCCTTTACAGGGTTCGTAAGGTTTATACGACCCTGCTTTATATGAGCGAAAGGGGCAGCGTAAGTTTACTCGAGATTTATTGGTATGAAAGTACCCCCTGCTTCTGAATTGATAGAAACAAGAGTAGTTATCTAGATACGAGAAGCAAAATTTCGCTATCCTTTTAGAACAGTTTCTCCGAAGCGTATGAACCAGGGCAGGTTCTATACTTTATTATATGGGGTTATTGGTATATGGTTGTAAAATTACTAATACTCCCTTCTTATACATAGCATATTGGTTCTTGTGAAAAGCCATATGAACTCAATGCTGCAGAAGCGCCGTTACGGGATAGGAACTGATCTTCATTCTAGGTTGACTTGACAACCTTCCTTATGTTGGCTGCCTATCATTTCTCCAGAAAGACTTCGAAATTTAAAGCTTTCTTTGACACCTTCGACACCTCCCTGCAGTACTAAGCTCTTTAGCGACCCTTCAATGTCGTCGAGAATGAAGTGAGGCCGTTGCACTATTTCCGTACGGGAACAGGGGGAACCGCCATGCTGTATCAGGTGGCTCGCAGGAAATGATTCTAAAAGCGCACCTTGCGAAGAAAATCGTTTCCCCTTTTCCCCGCCAATAAGGTACCCTTTAGAGTACTGTAAATAGTACCCAACGGGCATGTATAGTACAGTACGAAAGCAGGTGCTGGCAGAACTGGATGGAAAGGCGCATTGTTGTTCTGAAACGAATTCTCGTGAGGCAGCTAGAATTCTGCTGCAGGTAAAGTAAATACTGTATACAAATAGGGAGCACACCAGCAGGGTTTATCCGCAGTGCATGCACACCCGTGATGCTGTATGTGGCTCATCAGAGTCAACGTGGCCCCAATCTAGCTATGAAGCTTTCGTGGCTCTTTCACATGAACTCGAAGTGCGGGTAAACGAACAGCGTTCTAGAAACAAGCATGACATCCGCTTTGCGTGTCTGCACATGTCAGGGAATGCAGGCTCCCCCTCTGAATAGCGGATTTCACTTGAAACTGCTCGTCCTTTCATACCGTATGCAATATCTATCGCAATGCTGAAGCGTACAGTATAGATATCTGCGCGATAGATTCCTTTGAATGCTGAGACAACGCAAGTTTCGGTCCTCAAGACTGTATTGTTTACAACTTTGGATTTAACAATGTGTTTGCAGCTGAAAGAGAGAATCTGTGCGAGAATCTGTTCAAGAATGTAACGCAAAAAGCGGACAAGATGATGCGAAAAGGACGTTTGCCAACCTTAGAATTGGTGTGCATTATGCCCGCACATATGTTTATGCATGTACCTTCTGGAGCTGTACTATACATAAAACTATTTCGTTTCAATGCGTTTGAAGAATGACGCAGCCCACAGCACATATTTGCGCTACAAAGGCACAAGTGTTCCTCATTTGGCTTACAACGGGATAACGCTTTACGTCGCTACTTAGTCCTTTTCGGGATACAGCAGAAACCAAAGGACTATGCTGCATTCCGAGAGTTTCACATTGCGATACAAGTGGGAAAATTGGATTATAGAGGGTGTAGAAGATCAAAATAGAGCCGTAGAACGGAAGTCGTGACGGGAGTTACGCTTAGTTTAATATATTAGAAGAGGTAGAATTTTGCGTGTGGGAGTGAGATGTGAACCTACTTGATTCGACGAAGCGGTGTGGAAAACTGATAGCTCCACGACTGTGGCAGGATTGCACACAAGTGAGTTACTGCGACGTTTGCGGGAGGGTTTCAAAGTGTGATGGTGGCACAAAACTTTGTAGAACGGTGGGGTGATGGCCTTAGAAGCAGCAGCAACAGCAGCAAAGTACGACCATAACGATGAGGAAGATAGCGGCACCGACGGCGATAGCGATGATGACACCAGTGGTCAGGCCTGTCTTCTCGGAAATGTCATCAGTGATATCCTCAGCCTCATCGAGGACGTTACGAGCGGAAGTGAGCCATTTGAAGGATGGAGCAGGTCTGGGGTGGTCGGAGGCGAGGGTAGGCACGGACGGGGTAGGAGCTGCCTCGCAGGCAAGTGCGAGCAGTACGCAGAGGGCAAGGAGAATGAATCGAGATGAGGCGACCATGGTGTTGTGGAGAGTGGATGGAGACTGAGGCGGTACTGCGAGTCGAGTGGGGAGGAGCGGTTGTGGGTTGGGAATGTGGGTTGGGGATGGGATGTGTCGGCGGAGAGGTTGTGGGGAGTGTTATATGTAGTAGTGGGCGCGGGTGTTGTTTGTGGTTGACGTGGGAAAAAAGTGCAATAGGTGGAAGGGTGAATAGGATAATACAGCGGAGGTGCTGTTGTGAAGGGCCGTTTCCAGAGGCGTCACAGCAATGCCTCCTAGCGATTCGCTCGTTGCACTCTACACGGATGTCGACATCGGTCATAAGGAGGAATGAGGTTTCCTGCACACTTTTTAAAGTCTTTACGTTCCCTTCCTGTCCTTTCTTTGTTTAACGACGCCGGACCGGCCGCCTCAATTCCGGGCCAGCATTGCTGGACGCCAAGCATTGCTGTGACTGGCCACTCAACATCCACCAAGAGACCATGACGTGTTCATGATCTTTACAGTAAGGCTACAGCCCGTCTCGGGCCCGTCTCGGGTTTGGTGACTGCCTGTCCAGCCGTTCTTGCAACCCAATTGTTACTCTGTAGACCCATAACGGTTCAAGACGAAAACGGGCTCAATAATGAAATGCACTGCCCAATTGTGTTGCCGACAGTGGCCGCACATGGGTGCTACCCTTGGTACCCTTCGAAGGGTAGTGTACCTGCAATACTGATACCAATACTCTCTCAATAAAGTCGACCATTCAAGGGTACCTGCGTGCTACATGAGTGCTACTTGGGTGCTACGGTATCTGTGCGGAAGAGGCCGATCGTCAGGCCAACGAGCACGCCAGTTCCGCTCTTAATCTACCCTACCCAGACGGGGTCTTAGCCAGACGCCAGCCCCACTGATCACCCTCTTGCCGTTTCACCGACCTACGCTTGGCAAGGGAGGAGGCACTCCTTTGCGCCGTGGCTTGTTTACACACCACCAAACTCTAAATACATTCCCAATTTTGTCACAAATAATGATCCTCAATCCACGCATCGCCCCATAACCGTCCAACAAGTAAAGTATACACACAATATGCACACGATTTACTATTTATCCGTAGAATCATGCGCTGTATTCTACGCACCTATCTTTGCAGTATCTGCATACTTCAAGACGCCTGACCATGCAGCTCTCGTGGCATACGTGTACCCGTGTACATGTGTGTAAATTGTGTAATGCAAAAGCAGTGCTTTTGCTTCTTTTTTTTTCGCAGTGCGCTGGTCATCATGGGTCCATCCAACTTGGACCCGGGTTTACATCTTTATTTACAACAGAGCTAAGACCCACTAGGACCCATGATGACCAGCGCACTGCGCACAACGCAACATCCTATCATACTTGTAGTGTACAGTACCAAGGGTACCAAGGGTATCACATGATGTGATACCACACCACACCACACCACATTTATTGCCTACATACTGTACTTGTACTTCTTGCGACTGACCTTTCTCTCTTTGTCATGAAAACCGCTTAATCCTTGTCTCCAAACGCTTGTGCACCGCCAAACAGCGCCAACCGTAGAGCCCCTATCTACCCCCTTCACCCCGACTCACTTTACGCCATCACTCCCCTTCTAATCCCCGCCTCACTCTAGTATTCTAACTGCTAAACAACCGCTTGGTTTCACTCTATTTCGCTGCGCCCCTTTGGTCGCCCTATATTCTCGCACCATGGGCAGCGATGACGAGCTTGCGCTCACCTCTTCTTCAGGTATGATTCTCTCCCGTTCCCTTTTGTCGAAATCCTCGCTTTAGCCTCGCTTTTTCCACATCACGGGAAACACAAAACTAATCCTTGCACCTCCACAAAACCGCACCCTCCATTTACTCTCCAGATATCGCCCTGCCAAAAGCTACCGTCAACAAGTTTGCAAACGAAGTTGCCTCCGGCTTAGACGTCCGTCTTACCGCTGACACCCGTGAGCTAATCGTCTCCTGCTGCACGGAGTTTGTCCAACTCCTCTCCTCGGAGGCCAACGAAATCTGCGAACGCGACCGAAAGAAGACCATTACCCCCGAGCATGTCCTGCGAGCCCTCACGGCCCTGGGCATGGAGCGCTTTAGTCAGGAAGTCAAGGACGAGTATGATAAGGCAAAACATGACGACAAACTGAAGGCGAGGGGTTCAGGGAGACGCGCAAAGGAGAAGCGTCCGCAGATTGACAACGCGGAACTACTCCGGCAGCAGGAGGCCTTGTTCGCCATGGCGAGGAGTGACCCCATGGCCCATGCTCATGCCGCTAATGACCAGAGTGACCCACATCCCGGCTGACCAGATACGTGTTGTACGAGGGCATGCTGCAGCTCTAGTCCCACCATGTAAAGTGTAACCATATATCAACTGCGCCATCACTCAACTACGTTTTCCTTGCTTGCATCCAACTTCCTCCGTAGTTCATGTACTTTAATTGAGACCTAATCGTAGCACTACGGGGATGGGCGCCTCCGTTTACTACACCCGCGATCAAGGCGTGCAGGTGTGCGTTTCATCAGAGGCAAAAGGATGAATCCTAATCTACGGTGGTATTCCTTTGATCAAACTCTTATTTTTTGAGGCTGCTATCCTACAAGCCTGGGGGTTATCAAATGCTTTTTTTGTTTGTTTTCTCCCATCGGCTGGCTGTGCTTTACAGCCAAACGCTTCCAATCTCCGCTATAAGTTTGTCTGCCCTATTCGTCTCTTCCGCTTCCAATTTGCCAGCCCCTTCCCCCCACCCGACCCGTCCACCTCCTTCATCGTCCATGAGGGAAGATCAGCGATCCGTGATGATCATCTCTCTCTCAAACGATTTTTGTATTGGCGACGCTCTCTTGTACCGCCAAAATGCCTCTTGAGTTAGCCGCCGACGTGTTTGAAGAGCTTTCTGCGCGCCATCAGAGGGACAGCATATATGCCAATCGCCGGATCTTATGCCTCGCAGCCGCTTCCATTCTCGTTACGGTATTCGTTATTATCGCCGCCATCGATTCAAGCCGGACAAGCTCTGCGCGCCGATATGCGAACGCTATCAATTGGAAATCAAATGCTGCGTTACACTGCGATGACACCCTGGGAAAGCGAAGGCTATGGTTTGGAAATATCGTCGAGTTTGGGGACTTTTGCGTGCCACATAATCTCTCCAACTCAAAAATCCGTACCGATGAAGATCAGGTGCTCAAATTCATTGTCATAGGCGACTGGGGTAGGGACGGCATGTGTTGTCAGCGAGATGTGGCAGCTGAAATGGCTGTCGCCGCGTCCCGAATACACCCGCAATTCGTCGTCAGCGTAGGCGACAACTTTTACAACAGCGGTATCAAGTCCAGCAAAGATGACCAAGTAGATAGGAGTTGGCGAGATGTATACATCAAGCCATACAAAAGCTTGCAAGACGTTAGATGGAAACCCATCCTTGGCAATCATGATTACGCTGGCAACGTCGAGGCACTGATTGACTTGGGAAAGGAAGACTCTCTCTGGCACATGCCTTCAAAATATTATTTCGAGACTGCCGCTGGCGGAGACGTATTCATGGCGTACATCGACACCACCGTCATGTACTATACACAGCAGGAACTGTTAGCTCTCTCCAACAGTGATGAGTTGTCAACGTCCTATCGGGACAAACAGGTCGCCGTAATCAAAAAAGAGCTAGCAGAGAGCACGGCAAAATGGAAGATCATTTTCGGGCACCACCCGTTTTTCGCGTCCGACGAGCACACTTTCGATGAGGAGCACAACCGCAGGCAGTTGCAAACTACGCTAATGCACGTCTTCAAAGAGCATAACGTGTCGATTTACTTCGGCGGACATTCACATACACTTGAGCACCACCACAGCGATGGCATCGATTTTTTCGTCTCCGGAGCCGGTTCCAAAATTTCGCAGATACACCGAAACCTCCCAACTGCCATGTTCGTTATGGATCGTCAAGGGTACATGATTGCGTCAATGGACGACACGAAAGAACATCTGCGAGTCCAAGTTATCGACATGAGAGGAAACATAATCTACACCGTATTGAGAGATGATCCGCAGTTTCCAATGTCAAAGGGCATAGAGTCGTAGGATGGTTTTTGAGGGAACCCGGGCTCGGAAAGCTGGGCGGATGCATGGCGCATTGAAAGTTTGAGGACACCCGTTAGAGCATCCCCATCGCGCAGATCTATTCGATCAATACAGTAACGTTGTCGGTAAAGTCGCGAAAACACGTGTTTTGGCCGCGAGTTTGCTCGGATTTTCTGATTGCAAAATTTTCAGACAACGAGTTTTGCAAAACTCACAGCATACCCAAAACTCGGGGCATGTGAGTTTTCCACGAGTTTTCACATCCGCCTGATTACAGCAGTGCCGGATCGACGCGTCTTGAGGGAAAACGAAGTGGGGTTTCCGCTCTCTCATCAGCACAAACGAGTCCCATACTGTACTGCACGGGTCGTACCGGTTTGCGTCATGGACGCCCCGCCCCTATACTTCACCTGCCCGGAGTCCATCAACGGATCAAAGCACCACAAGATCAGCCACATATGCCGCCAAAGCAATCGCGGAACAGAGACAGGAAGACGCCTCTAAAAAGCGGTCCTCTCCAAACGGCCCCGTCAAGAAGACGAAACACATCGCCCTTTCGACTGACAACCTTTCCATCCTTGTGGCGAGCTACAGAGAAGGCTCCAATGGTCAGACCGTATTATGAAGCTTTTCGAAATTTCGGAGTTATCAGCACCTCGTAGGTAAATGGCACCCGTTCTTTCGATTGGTCAAATTTGTTTTGTGAATAGGATGCTGTAAGACACTGCCTCAAGGGTCTGCAGACACAGGTCTGGCTCACACCAGATAGCTGAAAGTGCCAGGAACAGGGAGAAAACGCCAAATCATCACCTGAGCGGCCGGCCAAGAAATCAAATTTGAAAACATTTCACACTTGCAGAGGCCTTCTGCGTGGGCTCGTACTCAGATCCGGCCCTCGGCCGCTCACCATCGCGCTGATGGCGAGCACCTCCTGAGGCAATGACTTTTGCAGGCCCTCATGCGGACGAGGACGATGGCGATGACGAGCTTGTGGCCATGGAGTACGGCATGGCCCAGGCGCAGGAGCAACCGGATGCATGATTGACGCGGAGACTCTCATCGAAGACGACCTTGCCGATGCCGGGCTCGAGGGGGGCGAGGACGACACCGATACCAACAACGATGGGGACAACAATGTCGACTTCGATGGCCAAAACGGTGATTGCGAGGGTGAGCAAGGGGGTGAGAGTGCAGGTGCGGGTGATGGTGAGGAGGGTGAGGAGGGTGAGGAAGGAGCGACCGGGGGTGAAAACGGGGAAGCAGGAGTGGCTTTCAGGTCGGAAGCTCCAATGCTATCCTATACAGCGCGCCGGCACTTCGAAACGTGCATGTCGCGATGCCACCACGATGAGCACAATCTCCGGGACGGAGAGCAGCTTGCTGCTTGTTTCGCTAGCATGAAAATATCTCAGCGCATCGCCCATTTACGTTCTGTCATCCTGACCACAGGCGCTCGACCTGGGGATACTAATGAGTTGGGCAAGAACCCCGCCCGCAGTTCCCAACAGAAGAACAGGCGAAAACAAAAGTTTAGTGGAGGAATTCCTGACAATGTACAGCATCCAGTCGGTCAAGGTGGTAGTGGAGAGGCTGCCGCTGGTGGAGCTGCAGAGGGACAGGCTGGTGGTGTTGGAGAACCGAGCTGGCGTGAGGTGTTGGGCCCCTGGTGTTCTAACACTGTGCCCGGCGATATTGTGCTGCTGATCTCGAGGCTGAGAGATGCGGAGGAGGGCTTCGGTCCCCTACCATCCGGGTGGACTTCGGACCAAGAGCCCCCTATTTCTCGTTTTTCCAAGTGGCTTCGTAAGGCCTATCGTTCGCAAGAGAGTCCTGAACTACCGTGGGCTCTACGCATTGAGCGTGTCTGGCAGAGTAGAGAAACGGATCTCGAGGGAGTTGAGTCTGTTGGACGACTAATTTCATGGGATAAAGACATTCACGAGGCCACAGAAATCGAATTGGGCAATCTGTGTCAAGCACTTGACTCTGTCAGGGTCTTGGTTGATGATTTGGAGCACTTCTGGTCCGAATCTGCAGATGAATCTGAGTTGCAAGATAATCTACTTCAGCTTTGGCGATATGCGTTTGGGTCCCGTACTTTTGCCGGCTTCCAGGAGCGTTATGCAGCCTATTTTCACCCGGAAATGCTAAATGCTTTCGAAAAGGAATTTGTTGCATCAGCGTGTCGTCGACTTAGTCTGGAGGACTGTGTGGGAATGTGCCGTATTCTGAATGTGCCTGAGAGTCGCTATTCTGGCTCACCTCTGGGCGTAGTCCGCCTTTTACTGTCGGAGCTGTACACGTCTCTACCGTCTACGAATATATCTCCTGCCTTTGCTCTGCCGTCACAAGTCCACGGCGGGGGTGCAGCACTCGTTGTTGGTGAGGGTGCGGATTCACCCGCTGCTGCAGTGGCACTAGGACGTGTAGCATAATCGCGAGGACGTTATTCGAACGCGCAGGGTGACTACTGTACTCCCGCAAAATGCACTACAGCGCGCACACCCGCGCCTGTAAGTACGCGCTTGCTGCTCGCTGTGCACGTGTACAGCGTGACGATCCGGAGTAAGGCGCGCGAGCTTACCGTGTAAGGCGCTACCTGAATACTGTAGAAAATGTTATGTTAGATTATTTACTTGTATATTAAATGACAGGGCGGCCGACGGCGGAGGGAGGACAAGGACAAGCACGGGCTTGGTACCAGATTCTTCACTGCAGGTCTAACCCCGTCCGCTTATTCTAAACGCGTTCTCTTAAAGCGAGCGCGTTAACTAGAAACTAACGCGGGTAGCGGTCGCGAACGTACGCGCGCGAGCTGGATCCGCCTCCGCCCGTCGGTGCTAGAACGCTAACTAGCGCCGCCCCGGGGCGTCGAGCGCGTCGAACCGCTCTACCGCGTACTGTGTTCGCGTCCGCTCCCCACCGCTCTACCACGCTACCACCGCCCGCGTTCTTTTCTGGTGTGTGTGTTTTTGTCCTCTCTCGCGTACACAGGTCTTCGAAGAACCACAGCTAAACCCCCAACGCGACCGGGAGTTTATGCTACATTGGTCTCCCGACCTAGAAGGCCACACGATTATCGCGAGAAGACTATCGTTCGAGTCCGCGTCCGCACGCGTCGATATGGAAGAAGGATCCGCCCCCTCAATTCAATCCGAGCCGGCGAATATGGAGTCAACCGCGTTCCGCACCTCCGAGTCAGCCGCGCTCCGCGTCCCATTCGGCGGCGGTGGCGCAGGTCTCAGTGACCGCGAGCCGTCGCCTGAATTATCAGAAGGCCGGGCACGCGCGATGTATGACCGGATCGCGACGTATATTGAGGAGGTCCGGACCGCGCTTCGGATCGACGTAACGGACGCGGTATATTCGCATTGCATGGAAGAACTACGATCCCTTCGCGAAGGGAGGTTTGACCGCGTCTCCCAGTCTCTGGATAACCTCCGAGCACTAGTCGATCAACTGCAGAGCCGACTGGTGCTCGTCGAGGAATCGCGTCTCGACTCCCCCGACGAGTTCGGGGAAGGCCGCCCCGAGAGGACGGCCTCTGCGGGACGTACTGACGCGAGACCTTTTCCTTCCGCGGAGCAGATGCGCGCGTTTGCCCATGTGACCGCGCAGTTAAATTCTACTCGCCGACGTGTTCGTCAGATGGAACGTACCCCGACGGCGACGTCACCCGGAGCCCCACTGTTAGGGCCCGGTGGTACTGTACCTCCGAACGCGTCCGGCGCTCAAGATGTGGAGCCGGCTGGTGGTGACACCAGTCGGCCCGCATGCGGAGATCGAACAAGGATGGACGCAACTTTCGCGTCTGAAACCCAAGCCCTGCCGCATGTCGCCGGAAACATGCGGCAGACGGTTCGCGTACCTTACGCGGACGAGACTAGACGCGGGGATACCACCCGGGGATCGAGAGAACCGATTCTCGCTTTTGATCCCCGGTGGGGCGGCTATCAGCCCCAGGATCTCACTACGCGTCGGGGCCCGGTACACGTCCGTACGCTACCGGTGACCCCATTTGGCACATTGGGCCCCGCGGCCCCCGGGGTCGAGACGGTCCACACGATGATACAGGAATTTAGCTCCGTAGCTAATTACAGGATGTATCGCCTGGACAACGTCTCGACCCTCGTCACGTCAGGGGACGCGGGGCGAATCGCGAAGTATGTGCAGCGTTGTCGTGGGATTCGTCCCACGATGCGCAATTTCGATGGAACGAACGCGATTGAATTACTCCCCATCCTGAAAGATGTACGCATCACGTTCAATTCGCAACATCTGACGGAAGGGGTCGCGATTCGCGTCCTCGCCCATTTTCTCGAACGCTACGCGGAAAGATTATATACAAGCTACACTATGCGCGGAATCCGCGCAGGCCAGCTCCATAACGATGTGAGCTGGCCTGGACTTATTAATCAATTCATCAAGCGCTACCTCACTGATGACGTACTGGGGGTAGCGCACGATGCCGTCGCGTCGGCTCATCAGAAGCCGCACGAGACGGAAAACGCGTTTGCAGATAGGCTCGAATCGAACGCGTTCAAGTGCACCGCGGTATTTACGGAGCAAGCCTTGGCTCATTATTTTGTACGCGGATTGGCTCCCGCGACGCGAGCAGCGGTGGCAGAGACCGTCCAGAGGTTGCCCGCGAACCAGAAGACGGACTTGTCAATTATCAGACGCATCGCGACCGCAGAAGGAACCACGTTTCGCGCCCGACGCGGACTACCGCTGCCGGACCCGAAACCGGCAGCGAGGGGAGGGAGAGCCGCCAGGTCGAACGCAACGAGCTCCCCCGCGTCAGCCCTCGACGTTAACGAGGAGGATTGGGAAGCTGACCCCGTCCTCGTCATGAGAGGCGGGGAGGCTACAGGAGGCCGGCCGTCAACGCCGGCGTCGACGGAGACCACGGGCAGCTTTGCCATCGCGTTCGGGCATACCCCAGCGGGGATAGGTGGTCCGGACCACCGCATCGCGGAATTGGACATTTCGCGTCAAAGAGGGGGACGCATACCCTCCTGTGTTCCTCGGCTCACCGAGGAAGAGGCTCGTCAGGCGGCGACCTTCGCCTCAGCCGACGCGAGCGCGTACGTCTGCTGGCTGTGCAGAACGCACGGCCATGCCATGTACGCGTGCCCCTTCCTCGCGCCGGAGCAGCGGATGTTTACCGCGTATCGAAACTACCGGTACCAACTACAGACGCGTCCAGGGATGAGGAACCTCCTCCAACAGTCGGTCGCTGGTGACCGTGGTCCGCGTTCGGGCCACACGAATCGCCCCGGAGGAGGCGTCCGTTTCGCCCCTCGCGAAGGAGGATACAGGCGCGAACAACGCGATTTCAGACAAGCCGACACGCGATACCCGCGTCAAGATGGAAGAGGAGAACGCGGTCGGTCCAGATTGCCGACAGGGGTACAGAACGCAATAATGTACCTCCAGGACTGGGCAGGGGATCCGAATCCCCTGCCCCTACAGGAAAGCGAGCGAGAGCCGACTCTCGCCGCCCCCCAGATTTTACAACGTCCGAACGTTGAAAATCAACCCCGCGAGGTACCCGAGTACTTCGCGGATGCTGCCGCTCCAGAGTGGGTAGGGCCAGGCCCGCCACTCGAACGGAGGTCCGGAGCCGCGTTGGCCACAGATAGCGGCGCGAGTAGCACGGATAGTTCAGATAGCTCAAAAAACCCGTAATGGCGGTCACGTTTACGCCGTCACGTGAACCGTCTCGCTCTTATACCCCCGACCCGTCCATATACCCCTATCAAGGGCGAGGTGAATATTTACCGATAATATTCCCCTCGCCGCAACACGAAGTCACCGAGACCCCCGCCGGTCCGGTGCGAAAACAAGTATTTATCAAACGCGAAATTACCGCGGCTTCTGTAGGCCCGGTACCACCCCACGAACGCGAATATTTCCCGACCGCCGGAGGTCGGATGCCACGGATCCGCCGTGAAGGCACCCGGGCCAGCAAGAGCCCGGTGCAAGAAGAAGAACGCGACGTGCGCGTCGAGAAGGCGCTGCATGAAGAAGTAACACGTGATCAAGGCGCGGGCCACTCCTTGGGCCCAAGGAGTCAAGAGCCGAAAGACGAACGCGAGGCCTCGGACCCCGACGGTCAAGGAAGAAGAACGCGAAGAAGGGGCAAGACGCGACGCCGACGCCCAAAGCGAAATGACCTGGCGCGAACGGCCACGCCTAAGATCGTCGAGGGCGTCGTCTGTCTAATGACGTCCAAGATCTACAATATATTGGGCTCGATAGCTTCTGAGAAGAACGCGTTCAAGCCGTACACTATCGCCGTCGATACGTGTTCTGGCTACAATCTGGTGAGGAAGACCGACCTTCCTCCCGATTGGACGCGACATGCGATACGCGACGCGCCATTGCCAAGGCTGGCCGGAGCAAACAGTAATCCGTTGAGGCTGAGCGCAGTGGTCCGCTTGGTTGTCCGGATTCGGAACACGATGTTCCGAGTCCCGTTCGTCGTCGCGGACCAACTGGCTGTTCCTGTGCTTCTGGTCACCGCGTTCATTGACGCGCATGTCCGAAGCATCGACATAGAAGCCCAGAGGCTCGAGCTCCGGCATGGGGCCGCCGTGGCCATCGTGAACGCGAAGAGGGAGCCGTCTCTCCCTAAAAGGCGACATGGACGCGAGACAAACCGCGCAGAAGTACGCGAAGAAACCCAGCACCCGATTCGGATCGCACGCTGGGTAAATGTCCCCGCTATGTCGCCAGTTCGCGTGCGCGTTACGACAGCGGGGAGAGGCCTGGTATTTTTGGAGCCCAAGCCGTCGCTGCAGCACCGCCACGGGGTGCAGCTGACCAACGGAGTCGCGGAAGTGCTACCAAACCAGGTCTTCGAGGTTATGGTGGCGAATTTTTCTCGTCAGGGTCGACGATTGCTGAAACATACAGTCGTCGGATACGCGAAACGGAACCCTCTTGCCATCCTGACACCGGAGCGTCGGGTGGCCGAGAAGATCGCGCACGCGTTGCACATTTCCAACTTGGACGGCCAAGAGGGAAAATTAGGAGCAGGACGGCCTGACTCCACCGCGAATAAGAACGCGAACAAGAACGCGGACGAGGAGCACGCGGGGTACCAAAATTTCGCGGAAGATACCGGACGCGTACAATATAAGGATACCAACTCGGACGCGGAAGATTGGGAAAAGGAGGTTGATCTATCACATGTGAAGGACGAGGAATTACACGTACAGGTGCTTGAGATGCTACGCGAACACTCAAGTTTGTGGAGCGGGTCGCTCGGAATGATCCGAGCGACGGAACACCGCATCCCACTTGAGCCCGGCACGAAGCCGATACGCGCCATGCCCTACCGCAAAGGGCCCGCGATGCGTGAAATGGTCGCGAAAGAAGTGAAGAAAATGTTAAACGCGGGAGTGATAGAGCCCGCGAATACGCAGTGGGCGTCCCCGGTCGTCCTTGTCCCAAAGAAGGACGGTAGTTTACGCTTCTGTGTGGACTACCTTCGCTTGAACGCGAACACGCTGGCGGATTCGTACCCGCTTCCGCGTATGGACGACTGTATTGATTCATTGGGAGACGCGGCTGTGTTCACTACGCTGGACTGTAACTCAGGATATTGGCAGATTCCGGTCGCGCCGGAAGACCGCGACAAAACTACTTTCACCACCCATATGGGAACGTTCCAAAAATTTGCGGATGCCATTCGGGTTACGCGGAGCTCCAGCCACTTTTCAACGCGCGCTGGATATAATTCTATCACGCGTACGATGGCAGATTTGCCTAGTGTATCTAGACGACGTTATCGTCTTTTCGCGTACGCACGCGGAGCACGCGAAACATTTGGACGCGGTTCTGGGACTTCTGAGAAGCGCCGGCATTTCTCTCAAGTTGAAGAAATGCAGCTTCTTTCAGCCACGCGTACACTACTTAGGGCATGTGATATCTCCAGGGAAGTTAAGCGTGGCAGAAACCGCAGCGGACGCGTTCAAGACATTTACATTTCCCCGAACGTTGACACAAGTCAGGTCATTTCTCGGGGCATGTAATGTCTACCGCCGCTTTGTGCAGGGGTTCGCGAAAATCGCGCGCCCCCTCACCGATATGACGCGGAAAGACGCGGACCCGGACTACGATAACCCGACCGCGGCTCAGGTTCACGCGTTCGAAGAGCTCAAGGCGCGGATGATTGCGCCCCCCATTCTCGCGCTCCCGAGATACGGACGGCCGTATATGATTGATACTGACGCAAGCGCGTATCAACTGGGGTGCACGCTTTTACAAGAGCACGACGGGACCAACGATTGGCGTCCCGTCGGCTATTGGTCGTATTCCCTCAACGATAGTGAGCGGAACTACAGTGCGACTGAACGCGAATGTTTCGCCGTATGGGCCGTCCGCACACTACGGCCCTACATTGAGGGAACCAAATTTACCGTGACGACAGACCATGACGCGTTACGATGGCTGATGTCCCTCACAGAAAGCTCCGGCCGACTGACGCGTTGGCGACTACGGTTAGCGGAGTATGACTTCACGATCCAATACAGACCTGGACGCGTTCATGAAGTACCCGACGCGCTGTCGCGTCTCATTTCCCCGAGGACCGCCGACGACCGTCGGAAGGCCGTCGAGGTGGATGACGACATTCCCACCTTCGACGGCACTACCGTACGCGATGTGTCAGATGAATTACGCGACCATACCTGTACCGCGAAATGCGACCACAAGAGCGACCACGTGTTCGTCACAACGCGAAACAAGACGGGGAGAAGGAGAAAAGCGCGTTCACGCGACGGGCCGGTGTGCGACGAAGAAGCCCCGGCTTTACAAGAACGCGACGACCTATGGGCTGAGATAGAAGAACCCGACGCGGTGGATACTGAACGCGCTCAAGAACCAGGAATTGACGCCTCAGGCCCCCAGGTCGCTCCTCCACAGGACGACCTGCCGGCCCCTCTCACCCTGGAGGAGATAGGCGAGGAGCAACGCGTCGACGATTTCTGCCAAACCGTACTGGCCAGACAGTCGGAAAGTCGCGACTCCGCGTTCTTTGAGGACTACCAAGGGGTTTTGAAGCGCAAGCACCCCTACGATCCTGAAATCATTCAAGTGGTGGTCCCTCAGTCACTACGCGCGCGTCTGTTGCGGCTCTGCCATGACCCCGCGATCGCAGGACATCCGGGGCAGAACCGCATGTATCACGCGCTCCGACGCTGGTATTACTGGCCACATTTGGCCGCGGACGTGGCAGCGACAGTACGCGGATGCCGGACATGCGCGAAGAATCGCGTCAAACTCCGAAAACATCTCAACGGGCTGAGATTGTTCCCTGCTACGCGTCCATTGGAGAGCCTCGCGATAGACATTCTTGGACCGCTTCCGAAGATCAAAGGAGGAAATCAATACCTTCTGGTAATAACGGACCGGTTCACAAAGTTAACTCAAGTCGTGGCGTTGAGGACAGTGACCGCGTACACAGTGGCGACCGCGTTTTGTGACGCGTGGGTTTTCAAGTACGGCATTCCGCGTTCGCTGTTGTCCGATAATGGACCTCAATTTAACGCGAAGTTCTTCCACAGCGCGTGCCGGATCCTGGGGATTACGAACTTGTATACGTCCGCGTACCATCCCCAGACCAACGGCCAAGTGGAGCGCTACAACCGTACTATCGCGTCTATGTTGCGTAACTACGTCAACGAACACCAAGACGATTGGGATGTGTACGTGGGGCCATTAACTGACGCGTACAACTCCCACGTACACAGATCTACGCGTACGACCTCATTCGAGAGTGTACTCAGCCGACCTCCCCCAGAATTTTCGCTTCGAAGGACGGAGGGGAACGCGCCCCTTCCGGATAGAAAAACGCATCGCGCGGAGTTCCTTAAGAAACTGGACGAGACAATTCAGAAGGCATATAGCAGCCTGCGACGAACGCAGGCTCGCTACAAACGCGATTTCGACAAACGCGTGAGACGCGTAAACACGCGAGTCAAGCCTGGAAATTATGTATACCTCGACCCTACGGACGGAGCGAAGACATCAAATAAGCTCGCGTCACCAGCCGTGGGACCTTACCGCGTCCCTGCGAATGACCAACGTACCATCACGATTGATCGCGATGGGGTCACAGAACGCGTGTCCGCTGATAGGTGTGTGTACGCGCCACCACCTGTGGACGCACCATGGGCAAGCACAACCGCGCCGGGTGACCTTGCTGACAAGGTCACCATGGGGACACAGTACGCGGTGGACCGGCTTCTTGATCATCGCGTAATGGAAAACGGGACTGCGGAGTTCAAGGTGAAGTGGGCAGACTACGAGGATCCCACGTGGACAGCAAGGACACATATCCCCGAAGAACTCGTCTCGCGTTACGCGAGCCGACTACGCGCACGCACGGGTAGGGACCTGACAACCGATTTGAACGCGGACGTTCAACCTTAAGGGGGGGGCCCTCAACCGCTTTCTGACGCATCGCGTTCGAAGCAATTCAGAGAAACGAAGGACGCGTGCCCCTCGGCAGAGTCGACATTCAAGAAAGAATTGGACCCTGAGCAGCCGTCCAAATGAGGCGGACGAACGCGGACTGTATTCGCAAAAACCAAAATGCTGAAGATACCACACCAAACGCCGGAATGAGACAGTTGACGTTGGAATAATACGCAAGGTGAGATGGAACACTGGGTCCGCGGACAGACAGCAGAGAGCACAGTACACGCGCAATGAAGCTCCACGCTCGGCAGGGCTACTATACCTATGCTGACTCTAGGCCTCTGCAATGGAGTACTGAAGCATAGAACACGCCGTGGAAACCCCACGATCAGTAGCGGGACAAACGACGCGACGCCCGACGCGCAGAGATACACACGCGCAAGAAGAACCATAGAGATAGGCGCCAGGACTTAGACGTGAGACGCTGCAAGTCACGAGACGAGCTAAAGCCTCATGAATGGGCGGGAGATGACGTCCGGTACTGTGCGCTTGCAAGCAGTGGCCAAGCCGCCGCCACCAGGCGGAAATTTAATGAGAAAATAGCTCGGATGACGCGGTCAGCGACATGGCGTACACTGGCGCCCCGTACGCGGGACACGCAATTCTGGGTAACTCGCACCGCGCCGCGATCCAGGCGGCCGACGCCCCTCCTCGCCACCACGTCCTTGGACATCATGGGTACGAACCCTGTGGACGATGGTGCAGTCGCGGCCGAACTGAACGCGAAACGGCCGCGCAGACGCGGTCGTCGAGAGAACGCGGTCAGGACGCGACCTCACGAAGCGAGCGCACTATGAACGCGGACTTCTCCTGAAATTATTCATGGGTACGGACCCTGTGGACTATCGCGCAGCCGCGGCCGAATTGCACGCGACATGGCCGCGCAGACGCGATCGTCCCGCAAGCGCTACCTAAGTCACTCAGATGCACATCAGCAGGGCAGGACGCCTCTCCAATCGCGTACGACCCCTTCGGGGGCCACTGACTCTGACTGATCTGTCGTCTTTGCGAACCGCGCACGCGAAGCAGAAGTTCGTCGCGCGACAACCAATATGAGTTACGTCCACACCCTTGGGGCATGAACAACGGGAAGAGAAGAGAAGACCAGAAGACTGTCGCGCGACGAACAAGAGATGAATAAGACCGTCGCTCAACGGGGCAGAGGCCAAGTGGCCATAGAAGATACCAAGGAATGGCGCACTCTTACCACCGCAAGCAAGGCCCCTACAAGAAAGCCGCCCCCCACACCACGTCCGGATCGTTCCCGGCTACTCAGACACCACCCTGACGGCATAACTCTACCCTCGACCGACACCCCTGCGGCCTGTTACCACGCGGCATGCCACCTGATCAACCAAGCGTTGCCCGAGCACAGATCCTCGCTCGCAAGCGCACAGTTGCGGCACAGCCCGACTCGTTGCTACGGACTCGCAAGGATTAGGAGGAGCAATATAGTTTGCCAATGTGCTCGAAACCCCGCTCCACCAAGGAGCAAGGCCAACTCCCCGCAAGCGGCGTATACGCCTCTGTGAACCGGTGACGAGACGCCTTTCGTCTCGTGGGTCCGGAAGATCCGTGCCAATTCTTTCATGCCTTCTTATCCTACTCTCCGAAGGCCAACCTAAGGCGAACACCGTCGCATGGTTTCTGCCATAACCGACGCCATGTCAACAGAGCAATGGCGCACCCTATGACAAACGATCCCCATATTGACCGCATCCGTGACCCACAAGCATATCCAGTTAATAGAAATTGCGCAACCCCACGGGTCGCCCCGTGAGAGCTCAAGGAAATCGCCCTGTTTCGGGAAAGCATGGTCACTGCCGCTAACAAGGCTACAGAGATCGTCACGCGCCGAGCGCGCGGGGCTCCCGCGTGCTCGTTGGACGATCTTCGCGTCGGACGGCCCCAGCGCGACGTCACCGAGGTCGCTGCAGTAAGATGGTTGCGGACCTTGGGAGGCGCATGAACGGGAAGCCGATGTGATGGAGCGACCTCCCATAGAGGGGTAAACCGGGGGCGGGCCCAGACAGTAATGTGCGCAAGGAAGGGGAAGCGTGAGTCTCGCAAGACCGCGTAGTATCTCATGACGGCCCGGGAAATGTTGGAGAATTACGGGACGGTCGTTTCATAGTTGGCCAGAAACGCAAGGGCGATCGCAAACGGGCACCAGACGTCCTGCCTCAGTTTTAAGAAGGGAGAGTGGTAGATAAGAGGGACGGAAAGTCGCGTCTAGTCGAGACAGCGCTGATGATCTATGGAGAGAACGCTGCGGTTAAGCGCACATCCCTCTCTTTTGTAAGGGCGAACGCGCGCGGAGCGAGACAAGATGTTGGCTCCTTACCATGGAGGACAGACGGGTGCCTTGGCTGCCTACCAGCTGCTCCAGTACAAAGACGAGGATCGATCTGTACCCTATCGCCGAGAAGGAAAGAGGAAGAAGCGCCCCGGATACACGCATTACATGCGTGTCGATAACATGTAGGGGGCGTGTAGAAGTGCCGCCTGCGCCGCTATGACGGACTCAGAATCCACACAACCTTTGAGCGTCTACAGGTTCTCCATACTACCGGCGGCTTGTCCGTGGGGACGGCGAACAGCCACATGTACCACTCCAGCCGAAAAGATGAGATTCTCGAGCTCAGAAAAGGCCTCGATGTCACGACAACTAAGGAGAGAAAGAGCTCGCTGGAGCGCAACGTAGCCGCTAGGATACTCAGAAAGGATGCCTCGCCTCTTTTCACCGATGTCGTAGTGAACACAGCAGGAGATCTCTATGAAAAAGCTTGTTTACCTCTACATCATCAACTACGTACAAGCCAAACCAGACCTTGCCATTTTTATTGCAACACTCCTATCAAGGATGCCGTCGATCCAAACCCTCTCATAAGGGCCCTCGCAATACGCACGAGGGCACTGATTTCGTTGGAGAAGATCAGAGAATAATTATGCGATCCACTGCATCCTGCTCTCAACGATCGAGACCCGTATGTGAGGAAAACCGTGGCAGTCTGTGTTGCCAAGTTGTATGATACCAACCCTACCGCCACAGTGGAGGAGGGCTTTATAACAGAGCTACAAGAACTAATTGCCGATGGAAATCCGATGGTCGTTTCTAATGCCGCCGCGGCCTGGTCAGAAATTGCAAGCGCCTCAAACACCCCGACCCTTCTTCCCCTCACCTCCAACTTCGGTGTCGATGGCAGAAAGCGTTGCCCTCCTTCAGAAAATGGGGAATGGTCACTCTCGAGCCGGCGCTGGACCAGGTATGAGAACGACTACCGCGACGGAGAGGCGATACGTTCGTGGTTCGAACCACCATGTCCGCGGAGGGATTCTCTTTGGGGAGGCGACTCAGGGTGCACGGGAGACGAAACTACGGTTCAGGAGCACCGCAGCTGGGCTCTCGCCGAAAAGAAAGGACGTCTCTCGCCCTCAAGATGGGGGTTGAGCAGACTCTGAAGAAAGAAAGGAGCGGACAGAAAAATGGATTGAGAAAGTATCCAGCGGGAAGACGCTGGGTAGAAGTACGCACCGCCCTGTAAGGCAAAGCTACGCGACTGAAAGTAGCAAGGCTTGCGCAACGACGCGCGCGAAAGGCCCATTAAGCCTCGGAATGGCATGACGAGGAGGCTTGAGCTCGACTGGGAAGGCCGTCGCTAGGTGGATCCTGGAAGGAAGGCAGGGCGCAGACCTTCCCTGAGGTACCAATCGCGTTTCGATTGCGAAGCACGATGTTCGACACCCGCAACAATTCGCTGAAGAAAAGCGGGGTTCGGCAGTACAGTTGTTCGCTGCAAAGTACGCTTCATGCCAGCATAACAGTGCATCGTTCATGGCCGGGTCCTCTTTTAATTGTCACGTGCATGACCGCAATAGGGAATGTGCATGAATGTCCCAGCGCGCCGTGAGCCCTGACGTTGCCCCATACGTCCATATGGCGCCCTCAGGCGCCTCGCGCCACCGCGTCGTACTGTCGACGCGACACGCGACGGAGGACGGTCGGGGACATGCTGCACGGAGCTCATCGGAGCACGTGGTTACGAGCAACGACAACGCGTTAGAAGACGGGATGAGGGGGGGCGTACAGTACTCCTCCAGCACAGGCCTTGAAACGGGGCCGACCAGCCCGTGTGCGCGCATGCGCATGAAAAAAAATTGGAAATTTTGGGGGGCGAAATTTGGCCCGGAGAACGCGCCTGCATGCCAGGCGTGTGCGCGGAGGCGTACTGATCAAAAAAAAGAGGCAAAAATTCGGGGACGAGATTTGGCCCGGAGGACGCATGCACACAGCGCGGGTGCGTGGATGCGCACCTGGACATGCCGCAACGGGCGGCATGCAAGCGAGGGCCGGACGACAATGTGCCTTTCTGTGTTCCCCGCACGGATTCACGCGCCCGCGCGACGCTGCTGCTACCCCCGGGGCGCACCGTCAGTGGGATGAGGTACTCCCCGCCACTGAGAGGAACAAGTTGCCCCCAGCCGGCAACCACCGCCTACTGTCCCTACTACGGCTCTCACGACCACCCCATTCGCGTACGCGCCTACAGCGCCCCGCGCACTGCATTCCGGCTCTGGGAGGGGAGGACGCGAGATGCACTCTCGCCCCATCACGCACCACGCATGACCTCGTTCGGGAGACCTCCTCATCCCCGCCTCCATTAAATTGCTAAGGGAAAACGCGCGACATCAGAGGCGACAGGGGAACGCGATCAGTAGAGTCAACCCCCAACACGCAGCCGAAGAGGCCGTTGCAGAGAGGGATCCGACATCGCCTTGATGGCGAGGGGAATTGACCGGAGGACAGCCTCCACGACCGCACGCGTGGGTAATGGAATGAGCGACGACGACCGGAACGCTAAACGCACGAGAAGTGTACAAAACGATTCTGTGAACGCTACGCTCCCCCTAGCGTACGGGACCCAGAGCTGCCAAAAAGATGTATCGCCTTTTGCGTACCTACTTGCGGTGCGGGCAGGCCAGGAGAGGACAGCATGGGCGCCCTTCGACCCATCTCGCACTACGTACGCCCACACTTGGGGACCCTACCCCCACGGTCGCGAAGCATTACGCGTCTGCAAAGGGCCGGACAGACAAGGGAAGTCGATATGAAAATGGAAAACCGGTCTACGCCGTCCGACTTGTGAGCGACGAGTGGCAGAGATGAATGAGGCGGAACGTGATCTTCGTATAATGGACCAAGAAACCCGCTTCTGCGGCGATTGAAGGAGTATGACAAACGCGGGGGCAATAGCTTTGGCATCGTTCATTCCAAATATGTTTTGACGCGCAACCCACTTCCGCGCTTCAAGAAGCGTTGTAACGTCCTCAAACGCCAGACCACGCCTCACGGATGCTCTATTTTCTACCGATGACCCCTCCTCCGCCGTGCTCGATACATTAGGAGCATTAAGAATCTTTGCAAGTAACTCTGCAGTGACTACGGCACTACCATCTGAGGAGCAGTCCTCCTCAGGAGACGACGCTCCGTACCGACGAGATCACGAGTATTTCCGTGCTGACAAGGACAACGCGCATGGATCGAATTTCCGGGAGATGAGAAGGGAAGCCAACCCCCTTTTTACGGTAGCCATCTACACGCACGACTACTTACCGACGGGCAACTATGACCAAGTGTCGAAATCACGGGTTAGCCCTACCCGGAGCTCCCTCCAGACCCGCACCGTAGGGGTCCGGGGGACAATAGCTGGGATGATGAGGGACCACGTGCACCTCGGCGTAGGTTGGAATGTGCGCGTACGGATCGCCGACAGGCTCCCGCCACACAGGAGTAGGGTTCAGGGGCGGAAGGCCACCCCTGCGGGAAGACATCGCTCTGCTGTTGCGGAGTGCGTCACGTTCCCTGCGGTACCGGTCCCGGTCAGCGCACGCGCGCTCATACGCGTTCATGTGCTGGAGCTTATCCTCCCGAGACCGTCGTAACTCCTCCGTGGCGAGCTGTAACTCCGATGACAGCCGCTTGCAATCACTGGCTCGGCGGTGCGCGTCATCCGTCCGCTCCAAGAACCAAGCGGACAACGTTACCAATAATTCCCCGACCGACCAGGCGCGGTCCCGTAAATTACCCAGAGCTCGAGAGAGCTTGGGTATGTCTGCCACTTCGCGCCGAGCAACGGGGAGGTTGCGCACCTCGGACCCGCGAATAGGCCCACACCCCAGCGGCGCCAGAGGCGTGTGGTATAACGGCAAACTAGATTTAGATCTAGATTGGATCCCGCACTGTAGAGCCGGAGCTCTACAGTACGGACCCACACGTGTGCGCGACACGCACGTGTACTGTCAGCCCGATGCCTGACAGCGCTACAGTGCAGGCTGACCCGCACTACAGTAGCCCCCTACAGTACGTCGGTACTGTATAGTGTTATGATAGAATACTTTGTACATTAAATACGCGAGCGACCGACGACGGAGAAAAAGGAGAAGCACGAGCTTGTCCACGACTCTCCGTCTAGGTGAGCTCTGCCGCTTACTCTACTAGAACGACCGGCCTACTCTAGTCCGTTCTAGGCAAGGGACCGCGCGGGCAAGGACGCGCCAGCACGCGAGCGAGCCCGGATCCGCCTCCGCCCGTCGGTACTGGATCGTCTACCAGTATCGCACCGGGGCGTCGAGGCGTAGATCAGCTCGCGCGTACGCGCGTCGGACCCGACCGCGCTCTACCACACTGCTACCAGGGCCCGCGCCCGGTCCCGTGTGTGAGTGGTGCTTCATCCCGTTCTCGGCGATCCGAGGTCTATAGGACTGGACGCATACACCCCTCTCCGCGCGGGTGTTTATGCTACAGGGCGGAACTGGGGGCACGACAGGGAATAAACGTGCCGTAGCTCTTGCGAAAGAGCATAAATCGCTCGATCGTCGAGCTCAGAGCCCCGAGAGCATGGCGGCAGCTGCTGAAAAGGGGTCCAAGCTGTTCAGAGATGGCATTGCAACTGAGACTACGCCCCCGAACGCGCCCGTACGAGGGAGAGTCGTCGGACCCGATTCGGAGGAGGACGCGAACGTATCGTTCCGAATATCGTATTGCAGGAACGCCGCCCGCTCGCCGAACGTGAAGTCAGTCCACAGGCGCCGGGCGTCCTCGTCGACGCGAAGCGCGCGTTGCAGAAGCTCAATGGCAGAGCCGAAGGTCCAGAAGAAGTGCGTAGAATGCCACTCCAGAGGATGGAGTGCCACATTTGGAAGTCCCATAGCGACCCTCTCCAAATATGCAAGCGTGGCGGGGGGCTGGATAAACAACCGCCGGTTGACGCAGATCTCGCTCATTATGGCGCTGGTCATAGACCAAGCCCATTCGCGTTCGCAGTTATACGTGAGGAGGTCCCAAGCGGGATGGCGGCGGTCGAGACATGCGTATCCAAAATGCTTCAGGATGAACGGTAGCAGCGGATGGATGCCCAAAGATGGGAAGGAAGTACGGACCGCGTCATGTAAGGCCGGGAAGTCAGCGGGGGTGAGTCCCCCTTCGAACGAGGCGGAACGGAAAACGCGACCGTCGACTTCATCGATCTTCCTGTACGTCGACCAGTCGTGATGCGCCACCGCAATGCCGTGGAGGCGCATCAACGCACTCGCGGACTTTTGCAGAGACACGCGTGGTTTGGAATACGCGTACGGCCGAGGGAACACGTAAAGCGACGAGATTCCCGACAACACAAACTGGTGCGGACCACCGCGGGGACCAGAGAACATGGCGGAGGCCATGCGATCGATGTACTCCGCCTCCGCCGGGCTGTACGCGAAGGTGCGATCGCAAGGAATCTCGTCCGGCACCTGGTACGCCGTGCCCCCACCCTCGACCATAAGGCGGCCGAGAGCCGCTGACGACTCCGCCGCGAAGCCCGCCTCATGGATCTTACGAATGCGCACGAGATCTGGGCGGAGGCAAGAACGTGCTAGCAACTCCGCCACGGTGACTCGAATCCGCGCATGACGACGCCACGGGTAGCGCAGTCGGCTGAGGGGGAGCGGCACGGAACCTTCCCAAGGCATCCCCAACCACTGGGTGGTGGACGGCGCGGCGGTGGTGTCCTCCGCCCCAGGGCGTACGCGCTCACTGACTGGCGCTCCGGGACAGCGGCAACTCCCACAAGCTCCGTATGAACCCTCTTCGGGTTGGTAAAGCATCCCCGTGGGGGCTGGAGCCAACGGAAAACCGCCTACGCGCGGAGTGGACGCGCTCTACCCCTGCGAGGCAGGTATTGCACAGACGTCGAGAACGACAGAAACCGTGGAATCGCGTGAGTGGGCCCTCTGGAACGGGGAACGATGCTCCCCTAAAGGGTTCCCCGAGGCACTTGGTGACATTGTGGTACCCCGACCGGCGTCGCTGGCCGACAGGGTCGATAGCGGGTCAGGAAGTGAGCCCGAAGGCCGCGGGCCCGAGCCCCTGTCGTTGACGTGGTTGGGCATCTGAGAGGAGGACCGAGCGCGGTAAGACGGGAAGAGAGCGTGTCAAGAGCAAAAACCTCCAGCTGCACGACAAGACAGCCTGCGAATAGCGGGGAGTGGGGCAGAGATTTTGGCGCTCGATCAGTTGACGCGTCCGCCGCCGTCGTGGCTGTGGAAGAAAAAAAAGGGGGAAAAAATGGAGGGCAAATTTTCACCTCATCAGCACATTTTCAGCAAACGGCGTGGCGTGGGTCCTCGGCCTCGACTATAACCCCCCCCCCGCGCTACCAAAAGAGTGAACGCGGACGTTCACCCTTGAGGGGGGGCTCTGTAGCATAATCGCGAGGACGTTATTCGAACGCGCAGGGTGACTACTGTACTCCCGCAAAATGCACTACAGCGCGCACACCCGCGCCTGTAAGTACGCACTTGCTGCTCGCTGTGCACGTGTACAGCGTGACGATCCGGAGTAAGGCGCGCGAGCTTACCGTGTAAGGCGCTACCTAGATACTGTAGTATATGTTATGATAGATTATTTACTTGTATATTAAATGACAGGGCGGCCGGCGGCGGAGGGAGGACAAGGACAAGCACGGGCTTGGTACCAGATCCTTCACCGCAGGTCTAACCCCGTCTGCTTATTCTAAACACGTTCTCTTAACGCGAGCGCGTTAACTAGAAACTAACGCGGGTAGCGGTCGCGAACGTACGCGCGCGAGCTGGATCCGCCTCCGCCCGTCGGTGCTAGAACGCTAACTAGCGCCGCCCCGGGGCGTCGAGCGCGTCGAACCGCTCTATCGCGTACTGTGTTCGCGTCCGCTCCCCACCGCTCTACCACGCTACCACCGCCCGCGTTCTTTTCTGGTGTGTGTGTTTTTGTCCTCTCTCGCGTACACAGGTCTTCGAAGAACCACAGCTAAACCCCCAACGCGACCGGGGGTTTATGCTACAGGACGGACGGATAATGCTGCACAAAGGGGTGCTCATGAGGGCAATAACCCATCTCACGCGGGTACTGCCCCTGTACGCTCTGGAGATCGGCGGGAAGATTCTATTGCTTCCAGGCTTCGTGTTGCAGAGCAAGCCGCCGGCATTGGGTCCGACGTGGAAGCAGATCCAGATATTGGAGAGGACGGCCTCGTTGGCTTGGGTGGCGTGCTTGGACAGCCTCTCATTCGACCGGCTGATCTCGCGGAGGCTGAAATTCAGGAGTATGACTCGCTGGTTGCTCTGTTGCCGCGTACGTGGCAGACACACCTAAGTACTAGCCTGGAATTCACGAGGACTGTGTCTCAGTATCGTCTTAAAATCAAGACTAAGGAGGACTTGATCGATTATTTAGAAGTGTTCAATCAAGAGCAATTGGTCATTCGTCCGCTTTTATTGGGGAAAAACAAGGATCTAGACTCTCCGCGGATAATTGCTGAATGCAGATCAGCTTATGATATGCATTACAGTAACCAGGACCGGCTTGTCACTTCCGCCTTTCCACCGCACGAGAGGGTTAGTGGTCCTCAGATACTGCACTGGACCAGGAATGGGGGCGACTTACAGGATCGAGTCAATCGTGCGTTGGCCAAGCTGTCTGATGATTCGGATGATACAGCGCTGAAAAGCGAGATAATCAGCACAGGTCAGCACCTGATTATTGCCATCGAATCCCTCCATCGCGCTCTGGCAGTGCGCAGTGATACAGTCGAGAGTCCCGTCCGACGACTGACTGTCTTGTTCAGCGTCGCTGAGGACTATAAGAGGGACAAGCGCCCTCAGGCCTGGGAGGGAACTGCCCTGTTTTTAGGTACTTACGGTGGCAGTAGCGCAGCTGCATATATGCTCCTACGCAAGTCAAAAGCAGATGCAAAGAAGTCTTCAGACGGAAAGTAGACTTGCTCGCTGATATACACTACCCCACCCTTGTCTCTCTCCCTTCTTGCCCTCTCTTTTCTCTTTTAATTTCTTTCTTTCTTTTCTTTTCCCCTCTTTTACCTCTCTTTTACCCCGCTGTCTCCTTTGGCCGTGCATTTGTGCGTAATTCGCATTACAAGAGGGTACCTGAATCGGGATTTTCAGTCTCCATCTTCGTCAGTCTTGTCAAGGAGAACAACATTTGTGCGTCAGGAAAAAAAAGTCTTCACACCACACCCGCGCCACCAATGTCACCGAACCCGGCTTGCCCTCGCCCTCCTGCCCCGGAGGTTTTGAGTGCTCTTTTACGTTCGGTGGAGTGGTTGCGGAGTGGCATTATGCCGCGCACAGGAGTGGAGATCTCCATCCCTCCTCCGGCGCGACAGGAACTATCTCAGGCTGTCGCTTCATTTGTCGGTCTTCGTGATGACGTTGATGGTCATGCTCAACTCGATGAGCCATCTTCCCGACCAGGCTATGGTGAGGTCGGCACGCGTACAGAGAAGCTCACTTCTTCGCGTGCTGCGCTACCAGAGCCTGGTGAAGCTGCTACCGCAGACATTATGCAATTATTGCCCGAAAAGGAAAGGATTTTGTTACTGCAAGGAAACTGTCTTCGTGATACTCAGCCTACCTCAGGTGATCTGAAGCGACTGCCTGTGTTTTGTGGCGTCGAAAATGGCGAGTACATCCACCATATGAAGGATGCAGGGATGGTTCACATGTTCGACTCGGGGGCAGGTTTGGTTGAGAACGGTATCTTCGGCATTTCTAAGACACAGCACGCAGACAGTCCACAACAGGTTATATGGGAAGGACGTCGCTCCAATTTATTCTTCGACGATGAGCTGGCTGCTGTGGTGCTCCCGTCTCCGGACCTACTGGGGGAGGTATACCTCAACCCCTGTGAATCCTTGTTCACTCCTACTTCTGACATCAGCCAGATGTACAACTGGCTCCGTGCTCCTGCCTGGCTCTGGCCCTTCTTCGGTTTGCCGCGCGTATGGGGCCCCGCTTTCGACTCATCTCTTTCTGCTGCTTTCTATTTTCCCCCGCTCACCGTCATTCCTGTGAGATGGTCACTTGCAGTACGCTTTGCACAAGCTGTGCATACAGAGATTATCAGGCGAGCTGAGGTACCGTGCGGGGCGCTGCTGCTTCGTGGTAAATACTGGTCTTCGCCATTATCGCGTTCTACTATGTGTCTTCTCCCGTATATTGACGACCTGGCGGTTCTTGGGACCTGTCCACTTTCTGTTAATGCACGCCACGCCTCCGTGAAGCAGCACATGATCGCCAGTGGTTTGCCGGTTCACACTGATAAGGATCAGCCAGCTAGCGCTTCTCGTCCTCACACTACATGTTTAGGTATGTCCATACATCAGAAGGGCACCGTAATACCGAAACCGCCATATCTAAACGCTTTACTCGATGACACTTATGCTGTTCTGCAGCTCCGGTGCTCCTCCTCCCGCGCTATGCAAGGCTTACTCGGTCGCTGGGTCTGGCCCCTTCTGCTTCACCGGCCGCTACTCAGCATTCTATTGGAATTATATTCGTTTACGTCACTCGGTCGTCCCCAAGTCCCGCGCTCCCTTACTGTACCACAACTCGTTGAACTACAAGCCCTACTCGGTCTCGCCCCTGTTGTTTTTCGTGACCTCACTAGGCCGGTGTCTCGTCGGTTGTACGCCACGGATGCTTCCCCGTGGGGCGCGGGGGTTGTTTACTGGGATGCTGACGATGGTATCGGCGTTGCGCCTCTTATGCATTTGGTTACGAATTTCCGGGATGCTAGAGTTCTCCAAGGATGGTACGCCTTCCCAGACATGTTACCATCCAATGTTCACCTGGCACACGGAGACAGTGGTGACGATGCATGTGATACTTATGATAAGTTCTCTCAACGGCTAATCGACGCCTGGTCCGAGGGCCATTCCATCATGACCACTTAGTCCTCTTTACAGTGGCATACAGCGATCATACATCGCTGGCGTGTCGCTTCCCGAGCCTATCATATCAACATACTTGAGGTGGAGGCACTGATCTTAGCTGTCCGCCATATGGGGAGATCACCCGTTACTCGGGGTAAGAGGGTCATGGTTTTTCTAGATAGCCTTGTTGGTCTGGGTGCTTTGGCCAAAGGTCGTAGTCCGTCTCGTCGCCTGAACTTGCAGGAAATTGGCTGCTTGGTCACTACTGGCAAACATCGAGCTCTTGTTCCACTGGGTTCCTACGGAACACCAACCAGCCGATGCTGCCTCTCATCGATATGCCCCTCGCAACGCCCATCGTCACGCAGATTTTATGAGCCCTTGAATCTCTTTCCGTACTGCAGCGGAACGCTGTGGCGCCAAAGACGTTTCAAATGTATCGTGGCGGGGTGTTACGCTTTGCTGCATTCTGCAGGGAACGCGACCTGCGTGCCTGCTCCGCGGAAGACGTGGATACAGCGCTTCAGAGCTTCTTGGTCTGGACATACCAAGACGATGCGTCACGGGCAGCCAAAAATCGTATGGTTTATGCAGTATTTGGCTATGAGTTACTCGTGCCAGTTCACCGCAAGAAAATGGTTGGTTGTCGGTTGGCTCTTCGGGGATAGGACTGCCTTGTCCCTCGCCAGTCTCCTCCACCTTTATCGTATTCTATTCTAAATGGGATTGCCTGCGAATGTGAGAAACGTAATCTTTCCGTATACAATGTTGCCTTCCGTCTACAGTTCAACTGCTACTTACGGGCTAACGAGCTTCTCAACTTGTCAGTCCAAAATATAGCTCTGCCCGGAGATGCCCGCCTCACCCATTGGGGGTTACCGTCTCTCGCTGGCCTTCGTCTTGTCGACACGAAAACCGGTCCGAACCAGTTTGTTCGCATTTCCGATTGCCTCCTGCTCCAACTACTACCTAGTTATCTGGCAGCTCGCGCCGGGGAAGTGGGAAACGGTGGGCCTTTGTTTCCGCTGAGTTATGAGAAATTGCGGAAGACTTTCCACCGCTCGCTGCAGTGGTTCGCATTGGGCTCTGAGAGATTTACGCTACACAGTATTCGACATAGTGGTGCGACACATGACTCGCTACATGGACTACCAATTGCTGAAATTATTAGGCGTGGCCGCTGGTCCGATCTGAAGAGCGCCACCACTTGCCTCCAAACCGGCCGTGCCCTCCTCCTTAGCGTCAGAATCCCCCGTCCACTGCTCGCCGTTTGGCTGTCCTCAATCGAGCTGTTCGCCGTCTGCTGCAGGATGGGGGGATTGCGGCAGGGTCGCCATGGGCACAACCGCGGTGTATGCTGTTTGTGGTATAACTCCTCTCCGCCCTGGGTTGGGTGAGAGACGGAGGCTATAGCGAGGGAGCACGCGGCGAGGACGCGACGCGCTAATTGAACCGATCGGACGAGCTCGCGAAAAGGGAGTCGCTCACTGGCCGGTTACGCGCAGTCGCCCCGTGGTGCGTGAACGGGAGCGACCGGTAACGGGTTAGAAGCCAGCGCGCGCGATAGACAACCGAAACGGACGTATATAGGCGCGAAAGGGACGGGGGCGAGCTTGCCCCAGTTTACTGGTGAGGACGGGTGTCAGGTCTTAACCCCTTAGAGGGACGCCTCGGACACCTGTCCCAGTATACAGTACCTGACGCCTAGTGCGTACCAGGTACTTTACGCCATTAAAATACTAGCGCCTCAATTCCTAATTACCGCGCGGACGCTACAGCTACACGTGTATACTACTGTACACACGCGCTGCTTACAGACTACCGCACGGATGCCACGTGTGCTAGCGTACACGCGTAATACTAGCAGACTACCGCTTGGCCGACACGTGCACTACTGTACACGTACGCCAGATTACGACTGCTCGGCACGCGCGCGCTCCCTACACGTGGGCACACCCGCCCACATGTCCACCGTGCACGGCCGCACTGTTAATAATCTCCCCGCGCGCGCGTCCGTCGTTATACTACAGACCCCCTTCCTTAGCTTTCGCTACGTCCCCGTAGCGACCACTTCTCCGACTACACGGCTCCTTTGCGGTCTCTCTTTTCCTCCGCGCGCGATGCGAAGACCGAAGCGCGTGCGTGCGGGCGGGCTTTTCTCCCGCCTCGACTCCGAGCTGGCGGTCGATACGCCAGCTGTCCCCTCCGAATCGGTAAGCGCGTCGTCCAATTTCTCTCCTGCGAGACGCTCCGAAACCCCTGACTCCCTCCTAACACTCCCCCGAAATTCCCAACTCCTCCACCCGCGACGACTTTTCCGTACAGTAACTCTTCCGGAGACCGAGAACGGACGGTCACGACGAAGTCAGCGCCGCGCGCCCATACGGTCCGCCGTCGAGCCCTGGTCGGGCTCCGGCGTCGAGCCGATCGGCCCATGCGGTACACCCGTGGCGAAGCCAACGCGGCGAGGCTCCGCGGGCCACCGAGTTGGCCGAGCCCGCATTCGCGCGGATTAATTCGTCCGATGCGGTGCGCGTGCCCACGGCGTACAGTGCGCAACCCAAAGTCCTCGCCGCCGCCCCTCGCCAGGCCGGACGGGGGCCGACACTGTCGCCCGGGCGGTTCTTCACCGCCCCAGCACACCAGCGCGCTTGGACAACAGCGCGCGCAAGTTCCGTACGGTCGGTTTGGGATGAGAATCCTCGTTTTCACACTCCTTCCCGGAAGGGCTGGCCAATTTTCATAAATCCGCCCTTGTTTTCCGTCCTTTGCGGCCGAAGTCGGCCACAGAAGGGCACGGATACGTGCGCCAGAACTTCCCTCGTGCGCTCGCAGCTATTCGCGCGCATCAACCGATTGGAATGTCCTTTTTCTGCAACTTGTCTCCCAAAGCGTCATTTCGAAACTGAAAGAAACCAAAAGAAACGGGAGGAAACCGTTTTGGTTCACTCCTCGATGCCGCTCTCAGCGCCGACTCGACACTCCCGGATGAGAAATGCTTCCCCGAGTGCGATGCCGTCGTCAGAAACGGGCTACCATTTTTTCCCACGGCGTGAGAGGGAAAAACATAGCCCAAATCCCGATTAAATTGCCGGGAGCCGGTGGTCGTCGTCGCAGCATCATCCGAGCGTGTCCATATGCGCGAGATCCGTCCGGTACCGGTTACTTGGCGGCCCGCGGTCGTCCGCGACTAGCCGCGTGGGCCGTATAGCACACGCGGGGCTCCTCTTCTCCGCGTAGCCCGTTAGGGGCTTCGCCCACAGTAAACCGAGCCGATTAGCGGTGTTCCTTGCCTTTTCCTTTTGGCGCGTCCGGGCGCTAGTTCACGACGGGCGCGAGCGAGGTCGCCCTGACGGTTCGGCCATGCGATGCCGGAAGGAGCGCTACGCCGGCGCGCTTGTCCGTCCTTGGCGCGTACGCCAATATCAATCTATGAAAGGTTGCGGGAGCCACTCGGCGGGCTCGTAGGTATCGTCCGAAGCGGAATACCCGTACCAGCGAACCTTGTACTCGATTCCGCCATGGGTCATACGGTGTCTGACGATGCGGTCAACGACGTATTCCACGCGCGGCGTTGCAGCTTGTGCGTCCGATTCAGTTGAGGTGGCTGGGGTGACGGTATCCCCCGGCCCGTGCGGCTCTTTGTAACGCAGTCGATGTTCACGCGATTTCCCACGCCGTCCTGCTCGATGAGGACCGTGGTATCCGTAGCGGAGCGCACGCGAAACGGGCCCTCTGTCTTTGGTAGAAGTTTGACAGAGAGCTCGTCTGTTCCGGTCATATCTTGCGCACGCGTGCGGCGCTCGACGCTTTTCAACGGGCGGGGCGGGCGATCGACGTAGACAAAATGGCCCGCCACAACGACCGGACGGAAGCGGACTTTCTTGTCAAAATCGTTCTTGTACCGCTTTTGCGATGCGGTTAATTTCGTCCGAGCACGGTCGAGCGCGTCGCGAAGCTTGCGCAGCGTATCGCGCTTGTACTGCACCGGGGTCCGCGGGTCCTCTCGTTGGGTCCCCGCGTCCTGCGGTACATTACCATGAAGAATTAACCCGGACGGTGGCTGCGTTAACACCAGGTCGAACGGAGTCGTCTTCGTCGACCGGTGAACCTGCGTATTGTACGCGAAGGTCAGCGGCTGCATGTAGTCGTCCTAATCGCGCTGGTGCTCCTCCACGTAGTGCCGGAGGCGTTGCACCAGCGTGCGATTGAACCGTTCGGTCTGCCCATTCGACTGGGGGTGGTAGGCCGTCGTGAGATAATGCCGCACCCCCAGGAGGGCTCATACCGCGTCGAAGAATTTCTCAGCGAAATGAGGGCCATTGTCGGTTAGTACGTAGCGCGGCGCTCCGTGAACGTAGACCCAGTTGTCCAAAAACGCGTTTGCGATGACCGAAGCGGTTGTGGTCTGGAGCGGGATACTGCGCGTTAGCTTGGAGAACCGGTCGGTAATTACCAACACGTGTTGGTTTCCGTGCGCGGTCTTGGGCAGGGGCCCCAGGAGGTCCATCGCGACAAACTCCAAGGGGCCCGCCGCGGGGAAAAGCTTGAGATCCTTTTGGTTCTTGACAAGCGTCCCGCGGGTCGCAGCACACGAGGTGCAATTTCGTACTGTCGAAAACGCGTCGCTGGCCATGTGTGGCCAGTAGTACTCCCTGCGAAGGGTGTAGTACATACGCGTCGCTCCCGGGTGACCTGCCACCCTTGGATGGTGTGCCAGGTACAGTACCCGGGGGCGCAACCGAGTCAGTACCACGCGCTGCAGGGTCCCGTCTAGCGGGGACGTCCTCACGAGAAATCCGTAACGGTCGATGTCGAACTTCGAGTTCGGCGTCCCGACGGTTTCCGCGGCGAAGCGACAGAAGGCGTCCTCAGCTTGTTCGCGTATAAATTCCTCAACCGAGATGGACGCAGCGTCGCGTTCCTCGGGAGATATCGCGAGCGCGTGACAACCGTCCGGACGGTCTTGCGGCGGGTCCCAGTGCACATTGTCCAGGAGGGCCTCGCTGCCCTCATCGTACTGGACCGCGAAGCACGGGACCTCATCATCGACTGGTTCGGTGTCTCCTCCATCGGTACGTAAGCGCGATACGCCGTCCGCGAGTTGGTGCTTGACGCCTGGGCGGTACTGTACCTCGTAGTCGTACTCTGCCAAGCGCATGCGCCATCGAGCGAGCCGACCGGAACTATCCCCTAAATTGAGGACCTAGCGTAGGGCCTCGTGATCCGTACGGAGGTTGAACGCGCTTCCGTATAGGTACGGCCGTAGGGTGAGGATGCTCCACACTACGTCCAAGCATTCCTTTTCGGTAGTCGTATAATTGCGCTCCGCATCGGTCAACGCGCGGCTCCAATATCCGATCGGTCGAATACCTCCATCGGGTTGCTCCTGTAGAAGGGCGCAACCCACTTGGTGTCCGTACGCGTCGGTGTCCAGCGTATATTTCCGTCCGTAGCGGGGAGCGCGAGGATTGGCGGCGACACGAGGCGCCGCTTCAATTCCTCAAACGCCGCGTATTCCGCATCGGTTAAGATCTCGAACTCGTAGGGCTGATTCTTGCCGGTCTTCTTATTCAGCGGCGCGGCGATCTTTGCGAATCCTTTCACAAACCGTCGGTAAACGTTGCACATCCCGAGAAAGGATCGCATTTCCGTTTGGTTTGTAAGCGCGCGCGCGCTCTCGATCGCGATGACGTTGCGTCGCTCTACCTCCAATCGTCCTGGACGGATGACGTGCCCGAGATAGGTTACGGAGGTGTCGAAAAACGCTCACTTCACTAATTTTAGCGACACGCCCGCGGTATGTAGTAACCGTAGTACCTCGCGCACGTGCGCTATATGTTCCGTAACAGTTCGCGAGTAGACAATGACGTCATCGAGGTAGACCAGCGCGGTCTCCTATTTCACGCGGGACAGGATGATGTCGACCGCTCGTTGAAATGTCGCGGGCGCGTTTTTGAGACCGAACGGCATGCGGAGAAAGCAGTAGAGGCCCGAATGCGACGCGAACGTAGTTTTATCGCCGTCCTCCTCGGCGATCTCCATCTGCCAATACCCGCTATTACAGTCTAGCGTGGTAAAGACAGTAGCATCGCCGAGCGAGTCGATACATTCGTCCATGCGCGGTAGTGGGTAGGAGTCACGAACCGTAACGGCGTTTAGCTTGCGATAGTCCACGCAGAACGGCATGGTCCCGTTCTTTTTAGGGACGAAGACCACGGGGCTCGCCCACTCGGGCGATGTCGGTTCGATGACTCTAGCGCGCAGCATGCGGTCGATTTCCTTCTTCTCCTTCTCGCGCGCGATGGGTCCGGCTCGGTAGGGTGCTTGGTAGATCGGCTTCGCACCGGGCTTCAGCTCGATGCGATGCTTCGTAGCATCGATCTTACCAAAGTGGCCGGACAACATGTCCTTGAACTCGGACAGCATGTCCATAATTTCCGACCGGACGGTACTGTCTTCTGCACCAATATGGACGTCTTCTTCCCACGAGCGGGTCTTCTCCGCGTCCGTATCGGTCCGCTCATCCGCGTTAGCGGGATTGCCACTGTGGGCGTCGTCCGTTTCCGGTTCTTCGCGTCGCGCGCCTCCTCCCGTAGCGGTGGTGGATTTAATTCTGCCATCGTCCGTAACGGGTCCTTCTCATCCCGCACATTCCCCCGCGGGTGAGGAATTAATCCTGCCTTCGTCCGTAGCGGATTCTTTGTGACGCGCGTATCCTTCCGTAGCGGTGGAGGATTGTCTTCTGCTATCGTCCGTAACTGGTTGTTCGCGTCGCGCTTGTTCCTTCGTAGCGGTCGAGGAATTATTTTTGTTCCCTCCCCCTTCCTTAGCGTCGGCCTCTCCGGGGACCGGCACGCCAAGTGTCAGGATGTGTGTGGGGGATGGCAACGCGAGACCGACAACGATATGCTTGGGGACGTGGACCGCGCGGTTTCCGAAGTTGCTAACAAGCACCGTAAACGGCTCGCCCTGGAAGAGGTCCATGACGCCCTGGGCCATCAGGCATAAATTCTTATGCGCCGTTTTGGGGTGGTTTTGCAGGAAGCAAAGCCCCCCAACCGGTGTTGCGACGCGTACCATCGCTTGGGTCATTGGGGGTATCGTGACCCCCTTGACTACGCGAATTTTCCGTGACGGTACGTTCGTCGGGAACTGCGCGCGCTTCCGGTCGGCCGAATTTTCCTCCTGTGCAAGCTGCTGCGACGGTCCCCTCGAGGCCATCTTGCGGTCGTGCCTCGAGGGAGTGACTCCAGTCAGCGCTACGGACGGCGCATGATGGAACAGCACCTTCCTCTGCGGTGGCAAGATCGCCTTCACGTGGCGATCCAGGAACGTGGTTCCGAGGATACAGTCCACCGCAAGGTTGGTGACGACCAAGAACGGTACGGGCACGACGAACGCACCAATCTGGACGTACAGCTTGAGCTCGCCGAGGGCCTTCATCGACCTATTCGAAGCGTCGATGAGCGGCGGGCTCCGCGCGGACTGGATGGCAGCGCGCCACGGTTCTGCCACACAGCGTAGGTGGATTGGATTCGGGCCGGCGCCCGAATCTAGAACCGGCGTGATGGCGCGCATCATCGCGCGTCGTTGTCCGACCGTTGCGGTGACCTTATAATTTTGCTTCTTGAAGAAGCAAATTGCCGCTTCGTCCGTTCGGCTCTGCGATTGCGCGCGTACCGAAGCGGTCGACGGGGTGCCTTGTTTATTGGGGCTTGGCACGGGGAGGATCGTCGACGCCTCTACTCGTCCTCCCCGGCTTTCCCCGTCAACCCAAGGTCCTCGGGCCCCTCGTCCGTCAGCGGTAACGCGGGTTCTTCGGATTGGACGGTCTCGCACGGCTCTACCACGTTGATGCCCGTGGAAGCCTGCGCACGCGAATTTCGCCACGCGGTCGGCGGTTGACGCTCGAACGGCGAACCTGGGCGGAGACCTTGACGGATCCGAAGCTTTTGATAATTGGCCTCGCGGGCCTGCAAAAGCTTCGAACGCAGCGCGCTATCCGCCACCAGAGGACATTGCTCCTGTCGGTGGGTCAGGTCCAGACAACACCGACACGGCGGGGGTCCAGGTAATCCTTGGTTGAAGAATCGCACCCGCTGGTTCTGTACTGGCCTTCCGTACGGATATGCGCGCGCGTCACCTTGGTGGGCGGGCGCCATCGGTGTGCCCGCCGGGGACGAGGCTGGTGACGGATGGTAACTAGTCAGCGGCGAGTTAAGCGAGCTCGGCGTCACCGGCAGGTCCGTCACCGCCAGTATCTCCTCCGTTTCGGTTCCGCGCGCTGTCGGGAGTTCAGATAGGGACTCCACCGACAGTACGGGTCTTGTCCGCGCGTTGCGCGTGAATCTTCTCACCGAATCGGACGGTGCTTGAGGCGACGCGAACGAGGTCGCCTGTCTTCGAGCCGAGCGGTGCGTCTCGCCTATCGCTTGCGCGTAGCGTGCCACTGCTTGGTAGTCTACGCCCAGATGCGTCGCCAGATAATTCTGCACCTGCGCGCACGTCGCTGGCAGAAGTCCCTCAACGAAAAGGGACTTCAAGCGCCTGTCCGAAAATACGGTTCCGCAGCGCAACGCCTTGTCCCACAACTGGCTACTGTACACCTCCCCTGTCATATTTGAGCTCTGACGGAAGGAGGTGACATTACCGACCGCTTCGGAAATAGCTTCGTCCGTCGCGTACGTGCGTAATAAAAAGCTAACGACTTCCGCGTAGGTTTCGAGCATCTCGCGCTGCTCCGCATCGACCGCGATGGTGTTTCCGTGTAGCCTGGACTGCAGCAAGGCGTGAGCCGGCCCAGTCAAATAGAACTGGAAACACCATACGGCCGCGCCTTCGCTGACCCCATTGTGGTTGCAGGCCATCTTGAAGCGCGCGAGAAATCCTAGCACCGCGATTGGATCTTGACCACCGAACGTGTGGGTTTTCAGCTGGACGTCCAACTTCTTCCGATATTGGTTAACTCGCCGCGCGGTACTCGCGTCGTAGCGCGCGCTGCGATTTTCCAGCCTATACGTGCGGTAGTCGACGCCCTTGGTGAACAGGTCATTCAGCGGCCTGATCACCGGCAACCGTTTCGGATCCCGCCTCGGGGCAGACCGGCGGTCTCTGCCCCTGCGATGGCGGTCTCCTTCTCCGCCGGGGCTACTGTAGCCCTCCGGATCGGAGTCTTATCGCCGGAACCGACGTCGGTCGCGCGCATTGCGGCCTCTTCGGTCGCTTCTGCGCGATCCGTCCTACTCGGTGTCCTCGTCATCGGAGGGGTATCCACCTCCTCCGGCATCGCGGTATCGCGTATAGCGTCCTTCGCAGTTATCATCGGAGGGGTAACCGACCCCTCCGGCATCGCGGTATCGCGCGTAGCGTCCGTCGTGGTTCTTGCGCGTCGCCCTGTGACGACGACTTGTGTCTTCTTCCTCGGAGGGGTTTTCTGTACCCTCCGACGTGTAGCCTTGAGCGTCGGGTGCGCTTCTTCTGCTCGACCGATACGGCTGTCGCTTTTCTGTCGCGAAGCGCCCCAGGCGGTTTTCTGTCCCGCGGGGCCAGCCGTATCGGCGAGTACGGGAGGGCCATTTTCTGTGGGCCCTCCTGTAGCACCATAAATTAGTGGGAGGTAAATGGTCTTATCCTCCGGGTGAGGGGCCATTGTACTGATCCCGGGTGCGGCGCCGATCGGTTCAGCGTGTGTTAGCGTAGAATCCGGAGCGGTTGAGTCGCGCTGCTCGCGTGCGTCGACTCCTGCTCCGGCGAAGGTCGTGGCCAGACGATTGGCCACCGCGGAGCTGATGGCTCCCTTTAGAGCCGTACCGGACGGGGATTCTTCATCCACAGTGTTGAGCGCGGTCACCACCTCGCATTGGACTTGAGCGGGTAGAAGTTCGTCCAAAAGCGGTGGTATCAGGCTGCGTACGTGCGCGTCCACGAGCGCGGGCACCGTTCGGTCGAGGCATACGCGCGCTACCTGGGGGAGTTCCGTAGCGAGGAACTCCTCGACCCAGGCCTGGATGCGCGGCTAATTCGCGTCGACCATCCATTGGACGCGATTCTCAGTGCCTGCCGACACGGCCGGCGTAACATCCGATGCGGACGCTCGCGTGCGGCCCGGTCGCGGTGGTGGTCCCTGTTGTAATTCTACGACCACATGCAGACACGCATGACACACAACGACAGGTATGACAAGTGTAAAAGCAAAAACACTCCGCGTGATGAGCTGAGCAAGTTTGGTTTTCAACGTGTACAGGTGTGATTTCTGTACACGGTTGCACTCCACAGTACTTCAGGAGCAAGTTTGGTTTTCAACGCGTACACGTGTGAAATATGTACACGGTTGCACTGTACAGTACAATCTGAGCATGTTTCATTTTCTCCGCCTGACACGTGTATGACCTAGACACATGTCCTCATAACACTGTCGGACGCGTACAGTACGCATGCAGTCTCACAGACAAAGTGTAGAACCTTGGTGGCGGGTGCCTGGCACGTCCCAAAGGTTTACAGCGTCCATGGAGTGCAGCACGAGTACAGCAGGACAAAAAGATACCGTTGCGCGAGTTTTGAATTCGTAAGGCAAAATGTGCACTGTTGTAATTGACAGTGGACAGAACCTCACGAGAGATTCAGATTCATAAGGCAACGTGTGCGCTGTAAACAGTCCTTGCATGACTGATTTGAATTCGTAAGGCAACGTGTGAGCTGTAAACGTGCCTTACGAATTTGTGCCACGCTGGATTTGGAATAGTAAGGGAATTTGTGCTTGCTGTGCTTTGTTGTACTGCCTTACTAATTTCTCCGTCATGACAGTGCTAATTCGTAAGGCGGTTTTCTGTTCTGTTTGTTGGGCCATCGCCAGTTTGGCTGAGTAGCAAGACGGGCACATGTGTTAGAGCCAATACATTTGTAGTATGTGTGTCGTAGTGTTTGGTAGTAGAGTTCTAGAAGATTGCAGAAGTGTATAAGTAGTGCTAGAAGTTGGCGACTCAAGTAAATCGGTACCCAATCCTTCAACTTCACCTCATCAACCGTCCTTCGAATTCCCTTCGCCCCGCTGACCTACCATTATGAGCCACTTGAATCCGCCTCTGTTCAGATGGGAACCAAGGCTAGTGCAAAGGTTGCCGGCCGTGGTGACGTTCACTTGAAGTTAAATGTAAATGGCCGCATCGAACCGGGCAAGTTGACGGATGTATTGCACGTTCAGGACTTTGCGTTCTCTCTGCTCTCTGTCAGTCGAATGACTGAACTTGGACTATAAGTTGGGATCGAAAATGGAAAACGCATGGTCAGACGAGGCTCAACTGTAGTGGCGACTGCGACATTGGTTGGAGAACTTTACGTTCTCGACATTGTCAGTGACATCGGAGCTGCACATGCTGCCACTCTGCAAACGTGGCATGAGCGATTTGCACTGTTGTAATTCTACGACCACATGCTGATATGCATGACACACGACGACAGGTATGACACGTGTAAAAGCAAAAACATTCCGCGTGACGAGCTGAGCAAGTTTCATTTTCAACGTGTACACGTGTGTTTTCTGTACACGGTTGCACTCTACAGTACTTCAGCAGCAAGTTTGGTTTTCAACGCGTACACGTGTGAAATATGTACACGGTTGCGGTGTACAGTACAATCTGAGCATGTTTCATTTTTCTTCGCCCGACACGTGTATGACCTGGACACATGTCCTCATTACACTGTCGGACGTGTACAGTACGCCTGCAGTCTTACAGACAAAGTGTAGAACCTTGGTGGCGGGTGCCTGGCACGTGCCAAAGGTTTACAGCGTCTATGGAGTGCAGCACGGGTACAGCAGGACAAAAAGATACCGTTGCGCGAGTTTTGAATTCGTAAGGCAAAATGTGCACTGTTGTAATTGACAATGGACAGGACCTCACGAGAGATTCAGATTCATAAGGCAACGTGTGCGCTGTAAACAGTCCTTGCAGGATTGATTTGAATTCGTAAGGCAACGTGTGAGCTGTAAACGTGCCTTACGAATTTGTGCCACGCTGGATTTGGAATAGTAAGGGAATTTGTGCTTTGCTGTGCTTTGTTATACTGCCTTACTAATTTCTCCGTCATGACAGTGCTAATTCGTAAGGCGGTTTTCTGTTCTGTTTGTTGGGCCATCGCCAGTTTGGCTGAGTAGCAAGACGGGCACATGTGTTAGAGCCAATACATTTGTAGTATGTGTGTCGTAGTGTTTGGTAGTAGAGTTCTAGAAGATTGCAGAAGTGTATAAGTAGTGCCAGAAGTTGGCGACTCAAAGTAAATCGGTACCCAATCCTTCAACTTCACCTCATCAACCGTCCTTCGATTTCCCTTTGCCCCGCTGACCTTCCAGTAGGTTATGGGCCCAGTTCAACGTTATTGTTTCGCTGTGTGTGTGCTCGTTCTCAGTTTCTGCTGCCGTTTTCGTGTTTGTTTCTGCTGTCGTTCTCGTTTTGGTCTCCGCTGTCGTTCTCGTTTTGGTTTCTGTTGTCGTTTCCGCCGCCGTTTTCATCGCCACCGTCGTTCGTTTTGTTCTATCGCCGTCTACTTGCTGTCGTTATCATCTTGGTCGTTCGTCTCCGTCTACCTGCTGTCGTTTCAACTTGGTGGATCTTCTTCGTGTCTGTTGCAGCTTGGTCTTGGCAATCGTTGTGTGAGCTGTGGGTGTAGTCCCTAGTCGCCAACGTACCATATCAATCCAAGAAGACTGCCCTTCGATCACGCCGGTGATCGTCGTAGCTGCCGATACCCTCGCTCTTGGTGAAAGGCTTGTGCCATTGGAAATTTGACTTGAGCGAGGGTCCGACCAAGAATCGTCGAGAGACGAAACACTGATTCTCGGGGAGGATCACAGTGTACTGGTCTAGTCGATCCGCACTCTGCCTTCGGGAGGTGCGTCGGCGGTGTGGGTAACGCTCTCGGTATTAGCCCTATAGGTACGACTTCGGTCCCCTGGGTGAAGAGAATACGTGCCTAAACACTGAACCTCTCACTATACGTGTATAAGGTTGCGTACCTTGATTAAGTTCGCACGGAAGAGGGTGACCCTAGGCGTGATTGTGAACAAATCACACGAGTACGACGAAGGCAGTTTCATTCTTGTGTTGTGGGAAACCTCATTGGGGTAGTACCGTATCAAGTTTGGACAAGCCGATTTCGGTTGCAAAGACCGTTCGCGGTAGTGACCAAAAGTCCTGGTTCGTCTACAGGCAAAGTGTTGTGCTTACTCGTGGCACGTTTGATTTAGTTCACAGTCGAAAGACCCGCACTGGCCGACATACAGGGGTAGCGCCCTAAGGCATTTTTAAGAAGAATACGCTTGTTCCACTCCGCCGGGAACAAGCACCAAGAACGTTTCCGAGTAATCGCTACAAACTTCTTATACGGGTGGGCTTGCCATTGTGTTGACTATCGGTTAACGGCTTGGGATCCCGGAACAGAAGACCTTGTATACTCGAAGGGTACATCCATTCGGCGAAATGGATGACCAAAGCTCTGGATCGGTCAGAATCGAGAAGCTGACCGCATCTAACTTTTACATCTGGAAGCAGAAAATCCAGCTACTGCTTGCTCTCCGAGATGTCGATCAATACGTTTTTGATGATATCCTGGAGAATGTGACGTCAGATGACCGGAGAAAATGGATCTGTGGTGACGCAAAATCAAAGGCAGTCATCGGACTCACGCTTTCTGATGACTACTTGCAACATGTGCGAGGGTGTAGCAGTGCGAAAGAGACATGGGAAGCAATTCTGAATGTGTTTGAGCGTCATACTTTGCTCAACAAACTTGCCGCCCGTCGCGACTTTTACACTGTATCCATGCTCCCATCCGAGAAAGTGCTCGTGTTCATCAATCGTGTGAAGCAACTTGCTGCCAGATTGCAGTCAATGAGTGTTGAGATTGACGATAAAGAAATTGCAATGGCTGTGTTGAATGGCTTGCCTCCACGATTCGATAACCTGATTGTTGCTCTTGACGCACTTGGCAATGAAGATAAAGTGTTTGGACTCGAGTTTGTGAAGAGTCGTCTGCTGCAAGAAGAGCAACGAGAAAGCATGAAGACCGCTTCTGCTTCATCACCACATGCACCTGCACTTGTCAATCGTATGCCTATTCGACGCGATATGAAATGTACGAATTGCAATAGACATGGGCATACTGCAGCGCGTTGCTGGGGCAAGGACGTGAATGGGCGCCGACCTGCGCCGCCAGATGGGTTTCGGTCACGCAACACTGGCTTAAAGCCAAGTGCATTCGTTTCTCGAGATGACAATTCTACTGCTGCCTTTGCGGAGAGTGACTTTACTTGTTTGCTTTCGACTTCCACTCCAGAAAAGAGGGCTGCAAACGCAAGGTCATGGCTTGTCGATTCCGGTTGCAGCGCTCACATTACGTTTGATCGCGCTTTGTTCGTTACGTATGAACAGATGCAATCTGGATCAGTCGAGATGGGCACGAAGGCTAGAGCTAATGTCGCTGGTCGCGGCGAGGTAGAATTCATGTTGAACGTCAACGGTAGTCCCCATCCTTGCAAATTGTCAAACGTTTTGCATGTCCCTGATTTCGGATATTCGCTACTGTCTGTTAGCCAAATGGTTTCGAAGGGTTTGCAAGTGTCATTTGAAAATGAAAAATGCCGCGTTACTGCAGGACCAACTGTAGTTGCCACAGCCAGTCAAGTTGGGGATTTGTACATACTTGACGTCATGAATGAAACCTTTTCTGCTCACGTAGTTACCCTGCAGACGCTACATGAACGCATGGCCCATGTTAATGTACAAGGAATCGCATCAATGATTCACAATAATGTGGTAAATGGCATCAACGTTCGTCAAAGCGATGTCATCAGTGCAATGAATCCGAAGTCTGACAATCACTCTCCCATTTGTCCTGCGTGTGTGTTTGGCAAAGCAACGCGATCAGTAATCCCGAAACAGCGATCATCGTCTCGAGCACAGAATTGTCTTGACTTGGTACATTCTGACGTTTGCGGTCCGCTCGAAGTACAGTCCATTGGTGGTTCCAGATACTTCATTACATTTGTAGATGATCACTCGAACTGGGTAGTTGTGTACACGATGAGAAATAAATCTGAGGCGTTTGCAAAATACAAGTTGTATGAAAAGTTGGCTCAAACCCACACTGGTCGCAAAGTAAAGGTGCTTCGCACTGATCGAGGGGGAGAGTACTTGTCGACGGAATTCAAGTCGCATTTAGATTTAAACGGTATGCAGCACCAACTCACAACGGCGTACACCCCTGAACAAAACGGTGTTGCTGAACGTTTAAATCGAACTTTGATTGATCTTGTCCGCTCAATGCTTTCTCATAAACAGGTCAGTAAGCGATTCTGGGCCGAGGCTCTTGCCACTTCGGTATATGTACGTAATCGAGTTACTTCACGCGCTTTGCCCGTTAATACAACTCCGCACCACATTTGGATGAATTCTACTCCAAATGTTGGCCATTTGCGAGTATTTGGGTCAAAGTGTTGGTATACATTACCAAAATTAGAGCTCCGTAAGCTGGACTTGCGAGCGCGTGAAGCAATGTTTCTTGGGTATTCGCAATGCAGTAAGGCATACAAACTTTGGGACGGAGAGTTGAATAAAATTGTTGTGTCACGGGATGTCAAGTTTGATGAATCGACATGTGGTATGCATGACATTCCTGCACACGAAGGTGATTCAATCAACTCTCATGTTGACGTTGTACTGCTCGATGGCGACAATGGGAATACAGCTGATACCCCAAATACGGATGAGGTCGTCGGTTCTGAAGAGGATGAAGTTTCGGAGGAGGTTCTTGAAAACGATGGTGCTCATTCTGTAAGTGAGAATGATGAAGATGAAGATGATGTGCCAACTGCCGTCGAAACTCCGAATGTCAATCCTCCAACTCCGACTCCAGCTGTGCGAAGATCGTCTCGAGTCAGCAGACCTCCCGGATCATGGTGGAGGAGCAACTTTGCAGCTGCTCTTCTTTCACATGCGCATGTCGCTATTGAAGGTCCCAAGACTTTCAACCAGGCAACCAACGGTCCTAGAGCTGCATTTTGGCAGACCGGCATTGACAAAGAACTTGCCTCGCAGACAAAGAATCGGACTTGGAAACTTGTTCCTCGATCTGAGGCGTCAAACATCTTGACATCCCGATGGGTTTTCAATGTCAAGCAACTGCCTGATGCAAATGGCAAAATAGTTAAAAGTGCAAAAGCCAGACTTGTTGCTCGTGGATTCCAGCAAGTGCAAGGTCTTGACTATACTGAGACATATGCCCCTGTCATAAAGTTTACCACTATTCGTCTACTTCTTGCCTTAGTTGCTCACTACGACCTCGAACTTCATCAGATGGATGTCGTGACTGCGTTTTTGAAGGGCGACTTGGATGAAGACATCTACATGGAGCAACCCGAAGGGTGCATTGACAAAAGCAAAAGTGACCACGTGTGCAAACTTTTGAAAGCACTTTACGGTCTTAAACAAGCACATCGTCAATGGCATGCCAAAGTGGATGATTTCTTAATTGGTGAATTGGGATTCGAGACTTCGCGTAGTGATCCTTGTCTCTACATTAAACGCATCGGTAACACTATCATGCTGATTGCACTTTATGTCGATGACTTGTTACGCGCCGGTAGTGATATCGATGCCATCAAATGGATGAAGGGGGAGCTTAATAAACGGTTTGAGATGAAAGACCTTGGTGAAGCAAAAGTCTGCATTGGTCTTGAAATTCAAAGGGATCGCACGGCCAAGACTTTGAGTCTCACTCAAACTAAGTATGCATCAAAAGTGCTTGAGCGTTTTCGAATGTCAACGTGTAACCCCTCTCTGACTCCAATGGAACAAGGTCACACAACCACGATTTCAACCGAAAACGACTCCGAAACAAACGCACCGTATCGTGAGGCAGTGGGATCCCTGATGTACTTGATGGTTGGCACTCGTCCAGACTTGGCATATGCGATTGGAAAGCTTTCTCAACATTCTGCCAACCCATGTGAGTCACACTGGGCAGGTGTGAAACGGGTAATGCGATACGTGCAAGGGACTCGAAACTTAGGAATCGTGTTTGACAATAAATCGAAATCGCCGGAGTTGTTCGGCTTCAGTGATGCTGACTGGGCCGGTTGTTCAGACTCTCGCAAGTCGACCAGCGGATATGTTTTCAAGTTCTGCGGTGGAGCGATCAGTTGGAGTTCCCGGAAACAGACTGTGGTTGCAACTTCGACGTGTGAAGCTGAGTACATTGCACTATGTGAAGCGTGTAAGGAGGCGACTTGGTTGCGTCAAGTGGTTGCTGATGTTCTTGGACTTGATTCTGATCCCATGATTGTGATGGGGTGTGACAATGCAGGGACTATTTCGTATGCACAGAATGAATCGGTCAACCGTCGTAACAAACATGTTGATGTGAAATACCACTATGTACGAGATGCAATTAAGAGAAACGTCATTTCTTTGTCACATTGCCCGACCACTTCCATGCCTGCAGATATCCTGACGAAAGCACTTGGGCGAGTTCTGTTCCAGAAGTTTGTAGAACTTCTAGGGCTTGCAGTAGCTACTTCTGGTAAAAGCATGTGATCGAGGGGGAGTGTTGTAATTCTACGACCACATGCTGATATGCATGACACACGACGACAGTATGACACGTGTAAAAGCAAAAACACTCGGCGTGACGAGCTGAGCAAGTTTGATTTTCAACGTGTACACGTGTGTTTTCTGTACACGGTTGCACTCTACAGTACTTCAGGAGCACGTTTGGTTTTCAACGCGTACACGTGTGAAATATGTACACGGTTGCGGTGTACAGTACAATCTGAGCATGTTTCATTTTTCTTCGCCCGACACGTGTATGACCTGGACACATGTCCTCATTACACTGTCGGACGTGTACAGCACGCCTGCAGTCTTACAGACAAAGTGTAGAACCTTGGTGGCGGGTGCCTGGCACGTGCCAAAGGTTTACAGCGTCCATGGAGTGCAGCACGGGTACAGCAGGACAAAAAGATACCGTTGCGCGAGTTTTGAATTCGTAAGGCAAAATGTGCACTGTTGTAATTGACAATGGACAGGACCTCACGAGAGGTTCAGATTCATAAGGCAACGTGTGCGCTGTAAACAGTCCTTGCAGGATGGATTTGAATTCGTAAGGCAACGTGTGAGCTGTAAACGTGCCTTACGAATTTGTGCCACGCTGGATTTGGAATAGTAAGGGAATTTGTGCTTTGCTGTGCTTTGTTGTACTGCCTTACTAATTTCTCCGTCATGACAGTGCTAATTCGTAAGGCGGTTTTCTGTTCTGTTTGTTGGGCCATCGCCAGTTTGGCTGAGTAGCAAGACGGGCACATGTGTTAGAGCCAATACATTTGTAGTATGTGTGTCGTAGTGTTTGGTAGTAGAGTTCTAGAAGATTGCAGAAGTGTATAAGTAGTGCCAGAAGTTGGCGACTCAAAGTAAATCGGTACCCAATCCTTCAACTTCACCTCATCAACCGTCCTTCGATTTCCCTTTGCCCCGCTGACCTTCCAGTATGCACATGTGCATTCTCAAGGTATTGCTTCGATGATTCGTGAAAATGTGGTAAGTGGAGTCAAACTACTTGGTAATGAGGCTAACAAAATCAACAGTACTGACAATGATTGCATCTCTGAAAAATGTTCTGCGTGCGTCTACGGCAAAGCCACTCGATCTGTAATCCCAAAGGAGCAGTCCTCGAGGCGGGCATACTTCTGTCTAGACTTAGTTCACTCTGATGTTTGTGGCCCCTTAGAGGTGCAGTCCATTGGTGGTGCCAGGTACTTCATTACCTTCATAGATGATCACTCAAACTGGTCAGTAGTGTACCCTGTGCACCATAAATCGGAAGCATTTGAACGATGCAAAATGTTTGCACAACTTGCTCAGACTCACACTGGTCGCAAGATCAAAGTGCTTCGCACCGATCGAGGTGGTGAGTATCTGTCCACGGAGTTTAAGTCTTTTCTGATTGCAAATGGTACTCAGCATCAAATGACGACCGCGTACACACCGGAGCAAAATGGCGTCGCCGAGCGACTGAACAGAACTTTGGTAACTTGGTGCGCTCCATGCTAGCGCACAAGAAAGTGACAAAGGGGTTCTGGGCAGAAGCACTTGCCAATGCAGTGTACGTTCGAAATCGAGTCACGTCACGTGCCATTCCCCCCAAGATGACCCCATACCACTTATGGATGAAATGTGTGCCAAATGTTGGTCATTTTGCGTGTTTTCGGTTCAAAGTGTTGGTATACATTACCAAAACACAACATCCAGAAACTTGACGCCCGTGCAAAGGAGGCAATGTTTCTGGGGTATGCTGAAAATACGAAAGCTTACAAGTTGTGAGATGGTGATTTGCACAAAGTGATCGTATCCAGAGATGTTACTTTTCACGAGTCCACGGGAGGCAAATCTGGTGAACCGACGTATACAAACGAGGAGGCTTCAACTCATGATGATATAGGAAGGTCAGCGGGGCAGAGGGAAGAAGGATGGTTGAAGGTTGGTGGTGGTTGATGGGAAAAGAAGTTGAGGCCATTTTACTCTTGGTCGCCAACTATCGGCGCTACTTATAGTCTACGAAATACAGTAAGGGCCATTAGGACTGGTCATGTGGCTCTTCTTCGTGCACTCTCGGTTGTTGATAATGTTTGCACTCTCTGTCGCTGATAATCAAGTGACTCTCCTTCTTGCACTGTGGGTCGCTGATAATGTTTGCACTCTCTGTCAATGATAATTTGGGACCGTCTGAGAGTCAATAATATCTAAATGCACTTTGCTCTAGGGTAGAGACTTTAGTCTACGATTAATGCATTGCATGTTTTAGAGTAAAAACGCCGTGACATATATTTCATAGGTGTCACAAACGTGTAAGACAAATGTCATACGTGTCATACACGTGTCAAATCTAGAATAATGAAACATGTTCAGAATGTACTGTAGAGTGCCACTGTGTACAGATATTACACTGTCAACACAAACATGAGGCATGCTCAGAATTGCGAGGAAAGTGCGACTGAACACATGAACGACACGTGTACACGTTGAAAACCAAAGTTGTTCCGTTTGACGTGCTGAGTGTTTTCGCTTCTACACGTGTCATATCTGTCATTGTGTGCCATACGTGTCAGCATGTGGTCGTACAATTACAACACTCCCCCTCGATCACATGCTTTTTACCGGAAGTAGCTACTGCAAGCCCTAGAAGTTCTACGGACTTTTGGAATTAAATTCGCCCAAGTGCTTTCGTCCAGATATCTCCAGGCATGGAAGTGGTCGGACAATGCGACAAATACACAATGTTTCTCTTAATAGCATCTCGTACATTGTGGTATTTCACATCGACATGTTTGTTACGACGGTTGATCGATTCATTCTTTGCAAACGAAATCGTCCCTGCATTGTCAATCCCCATCACAATCATGGGATCAGAATCAAGTCCAAGGACATCAGCAACCACTTGATGCAACCAAGTCGCCTCCTTAATTTGCATTTGGCCCGAACCGTTATAGGGCTATGATGTTAAAATCGAGGTCTGAAAAATTTGCCGCAAAAATTCGTTAACCACTAGGCCACAGGCGCTGGCTTCTTGGTGTCCCCTTGGGCGCGCTCACTACTTCAACAGGCTACACAGGCAATACTGCAAATCTATTGGGTGTCGGTTCGAATGCTGCAATTCTGTTGGTCTGTTATTGTCCACTTATATGTAGTCATGCTGGTGATATATCTTGAATGATCGGTATACGTTTTAATTACATCATTTCGGGGGTTTCAAGTTGTTCACCATGGTTGTAATGGGTAATTACGGGTGGCCTTGGCGCTGGACACTTGTGTGCGGTGTACACATGTACACGTCGCCAGGTTGCTGCGTGTACGTACACTTGTACACGTCGCCTGCATACGGTCCGGCGCGTGTCCGAGCACAGTACATGTGAATTAAAAGTACAACAAGTATTTCTCGCAAGAGACATGTACTTACGTGAGTACTCAGTGTACGCATCACGCTGTATGCGACCCTTGCATTTGCATGCGCCGTTGTACTACACTCTCGTCAGCATGCGACGTTGTACTGTGCTCTCATTATGGTGCGCCGTTGGATGCAAGTTGATGACAGTACTGGTGTGATTCACATCGGATATCACGTGAGATGTGTAGAAAGTCTGGATGCACATTGTTGCTACCCGTCATAGTTGTCTGGCAGTGTGTACCGAAATTAGTAAGGTACGAAACAAGGGCATGTATGGGGACTGAGATATGACAGGACTTTGCGTTGTTGGAAATAGAGAGATGCCAAGTTGTTCATTATGCAAGAATATATTCTGTCATGTCTAGATGCATATTAGCAAGGTGTGAAACGATTGCATGAATAGGGCCATGGTTTACAGTCACTCGAAATGTGTAGAAACTGTTGTGCACTGATAGTCAATAGTCGATTCGTAAGGTGGAAATAGAACAGTGTGGACGGGCCAGAAGAGGACCGCGCTTGGTCGCGCATATGGTGAGTACGGTTTACCAGGTGCCAAAGTAATGGGATAGTTTAACACTCAAAGTGTATAAGTATCGCCGAAAGACGGCTCCAAGTAAACCTCGGTACCAACTCCTTCACTCACACACATCAACCTGCCCTCCTTCTTTCCCTTGCCCCTCCGAACCTACCATTACAACCACTTGACGCAACCAAGTCGCCTCCTTACACGCTTCACATAGTGCAATGTACTCAGCCTCACACGAGGAAGTTGCAACCACAGTCTGTTTCCGGGAACTCCAACTGATCGCTCCACCGCAGAACTTGAAAACATATCCGCTGGTTGACTTGCGAGAGTCTGAACAACCGGCCCAGTCAGCATCACTGAAGCCGAACAACGCTGGCGATTTGGATTTATTGTCAAATACGATTCCTAAGTTTCGAGTCCCTTGCACGTATCGCATTACTCGTTTTACACTTGCCCAGTGTGACTCACATGGGTTGGCAGAATGCTGAGAAAGGTTGTTAATCGCATATGCCAAGTCTAGACGAGTGCCAACTATCAAGTACATAAGGCAGCCCACTGCCTCTCGATACGGTACATTTGTTTCGTAGTCTTCTTCGGTAGAGATCGTGGTTGTGTGACCTTGTTCCATTGGAGTCAGAGAAGGGTTACACGTCGACATTTTAAAACGGTCAAGCACATTTGATGCATACTTAGTTTGAGTGAGACTCAATGTCTTGGCAGTGCGATACCTTTGAAGCTCAAGACCAATGCAGACACTCAATGTCTTGGCGGTGCGATACCTTTGAATCTCAAGACCAATGCAGACTTTTGCTTCTCCAAGGTCTTTCATCTCAAACCGTTTATTAAGCTCCCCCTTCATCCATTTGATGGCATCGATATCACTACCAGCGAGTAACAAGTCATCGACATAAAGTGCAATCAGCATGATAGTGTTACCGATGCGTTTAATGTAGAGGCACGGATCACTACGTGAACTCTCGAAACCCAGTTCACAAAGTAAGAAATCATCCACTTTGGCATGCCATTGACGAGGTGCTTGTTTAAGACCGCAAAGTGCTTTCAAAAGTTTACACACGTGATCACTTTTGCCTTTGTCAATGCACCCTTCTGGTTGCTCCATGTAGATGTCTTCATCCAAGTCGCCGTTCAAAAACGCAGTCACGACATCCATCTGATGAAGTTCGAGGTCATAATGAGCAACTAAGGCAAGAAGTAGACGAATAGTGGTAAACTTTATGACAGGGGCATATGTCTCAGTATAGTCAAGACCTTGCACTTGCTGGAATCCACGAGCAACAAGTCTGGCTTTTGCACTTTCAACTATATTGCCATTTGCATCAGGCAGTTGCTTGACATTGAAAACCCATCGAGATGTCAAGATGTTTGACGCCTCAGATCGAGGAACAAGTTTCCAAGTCCGATTCTTGGTCTGCGAGGCAAGTTCTTTGTCAATGCCTGTTTGCTAAAATGCAGCTCTAGGACCGTTGGTTGCCTGTTTGAAAGTGTTGGGACCTTCAATAGCGACATCCGCATGTGAAAGAAGAGCAGCTGCAAAGTTGCTCCTCCACCATGATCCGGGAGGTCTGCTGACTCGAGACGATCTTCGTACAGTTGAAGTGGGAATTTGAGGCGTGACATTCGGAGTTTCAACGGGAGGTGATACATCATGTTCATCATTCTCACTTACAGAGTGAGTTTCGTCGTTTTCAAGAACCTCCTCTGGAACCTCATCCTCTTCAGACCCAACCCCGTCAGTATTTGGAGTATCGGCTTCATTCTCATTGTCGCCACCGAGCAATACAATTTCAACATCAGAGTTGATTGAATCACTTTCGTGTGCAGGAATGTCATGCATCCCACATGTCGATTCATCAAACTTGACATCCCGTGACACTACAATTTTATTCAACTCTCCGTCCCAAAGTTTGTATGCTTTACTGCATTGCGAATACCCAAGAAACATCGCTTCACGCGCTCACAAGTGCAGCTACGGAGCTCTAATTTTGGTAATGTATACCAGCACTTTGACCCAAATACTCGCAAATGGCCAACATTTGGAGTGGAATTCATCCAAATGTGATGGGGAGTGGTGTTATCTGGCAAAGCCCGTGAAGTAACTCGATTGCGAATATATACCGAAGTGGCAATAGCCTCGGCCCAGAATCGCTTACGGACCTGTTTATGAGAAAGCATAGAGCGGACAAGATCAATCAAAGTTCGATTTAAACGTTCAGCAACACCGTTTTGTTCAGGAGTGTACGCCGTTGCGAGTTGGTGCTGCGTACCGTTTAAATCTAAATACGACTTGAATTCCGTCGACAAGTACTCTCCCCCTCGATCAGTGCGAAGCACCTTTACTTTGCGACCAGTGTGGGTTTGAGCCAACTTTTCATACAACTTGTATTTTGCAAACGCCTCGGATTTATTTCTCATCGTATACACAACAACCCAGTTCGAGTGATCATCTACAAATGTAATGAAGTATCTCGAACCACCAATGGACTGTACTTCGAGCGGACCGCAAACGTCAGAATGTACCAAGTCAAGACAATTCTGTGCTCGAGACGATGATCGCTGTTTTGGGATTACTGATCGCGTTGCTTTGACAAACACACACGCAGGACAAATGGAAGAGTGATTGTCAGACTTCGGATTCATTGCACTGATGACATCGCTTTGACGAACGTTGATGCCACTTACCACATTATTGTGAATCATTGATGCGATTCCTTGTACATTAAAATGGGCCATGCGTTCATGTAGCGTCTGCAGGGTAGCTACGTGAGCAGAAAAGGTTTCATTCATGACGTCAAGTATGTACAAATCCCCAACTTGACTCGCTGTGGCAACTACAGTTGGTCCTGCAGTAACGCGGCATTTCTCATTTTCAAATGACACTTGCAAACCCTTCGAAACCATTTGGCTAACAGACAGTAGCGAGTATCCGAAATCAGGGACATGCAAAACGTTTGACAATTTGCAAGGATGTGGACTACCGTTGACGTTCAACATGAATTCTACCTCGCCGCCACCAGCGACATTAGCTCTAGCCTTCGTGCCCATCTCGACTGATCCAGATTGCATCTGTTCATACGTAACGAACAAAGAGCGATCAAATGTAATTTGAGCGCTGCAACCGGAATCGACAAGCCATGACCTTGCGTTTGCAGCCCTCTTTTCTGGAGTGGAAGTCGAAAGCAAGCAAGTAAAGTCACTCTCAGCAAAGGCACCAGTAGAATTGTCATCTCGAGAAACGAATGCACTTGGCTTTAAGCCAGTGTTGCGTGACCGAAACCCATCTGGCGGTGCAGGTCGGCGCCCATTCACGTCCTTGCCCCAGCAACGCCCTGCAGTATGCCCATGTCTATTGCAATTCGTACATTTCATATCGCGTCGAATAGGCATACGATTGACAAGTGCAGGTGTCTATGTGGTGATGAAGCAGATGCAGTCTTCATGCTTTCTCGTTGTTCTTCTTGCAGCAGACGACTCTTCACAAACTCGAGTCCAAACACTTTATCTTCATTGCCAAGTGCGTCAAGAGCAACAATCAGGTTATCGAATCGTGGAGGCAAGCCATTCAACACAGCCATTGCAATTTCTTTATCGTCAATCTCAACACTCATTGACTGCAATCTGGCAGCAAGTTGCTTCACACGATTGATGAACACGAGCACTTTCTCGGATGGGAGCATGGATACAGTGTAAAAGTCGCGACGAGCGGAAAGTTTGTTGAGCAAAGTATGACGCTCAAACACATTCAGAATTACTTCCCATGTCTCTTTCGCACTGATCACCGTCGCACATGTTGCAAGTATTCATCAGAAAGCGTGAGTCCGATGACTGCCTTTGCTTTTGCGTCACCACAGATCCATTTTCTCCGGTCATCTGAGGTCGCATTCTCCGGTATATCATCAAAAACGTATTAATCGACATCTCGGAGAGCAAGTAGTAGCTAGATTTTCTGCTTCCAGATGTAAAAGTTAGATGCGGTCAGCTTCTCGATTCTGACCGATCCAGAGCTTTGGTCATCCATTTCGCCGAATGGATGTACCCTTCGAGTATACAAGGTCTTCTGTTCCGGGATCCCAAGCCGTTAACCGATAGTCAACACAATGGCAAGCCCACCCGTATAAGAAGTTTGTAGCGATTACTCGGAAACGTTCTTGGTGCTTGTTCCCGGCGGAGTGGAACAAGCGTATTCTTCTAAAAATGCCTTAGGGCGCTACCCCTGTATGTCGGCCAGTGCGGGTCTTTCGACTGTGGTCTAAATCAAACGTGCCACGAGTAAGCACAGCAACTTTGCCTGTAGACGAACCAGGACTTTTGGTCACTACCGCGAACGGTCCCTGCAACCTAAATCGATTTGTCCAAACTTGATACGGTACTGCCTCAGAGAGGGCTCCCACAACACAAGAATGAAACTGCCTTCGTCGTACTCGTGTGATTTATTCACAATCACGCCTAAGGTCACCCTCTTCCGTGCGAACTTAATCCAGGTACGCGACCTTATACACGTATAGTGAGAGGTTCAGTGTTTAGGCACGTATTATCTTCACCCAGGGGACCGAAGTCGTACCTATAGGGCTAATACCGAAAGCGTTACACACACCGCCGACGCACCTCCCGAAGGCAGAGTGCGGATTGACTAGACCAGTACACTGTGATCCTCCCCGAGGATCAGTGTTTCGTCTCTCGACGATTCTTGGTCGGACCCTCGCTCAAGTCAGATTTCCAATGGCACAAGCCTTTCACCAAGAGCGAAGGTATGTTGATTTCCAAAAACTGAGAACTGACGGACCACTGAGGAATGGGCAGTGCGTTGGCCACTAGGGACTTTCTTCCTCCCGACTAGTGGAAGGCTCTCCCACAGCTCACACAATGACTGCCAGAAACTGAGAACTGACGGACCACTGAGGAGTTGGCAGTGCGCTGGCCACCAGGGACTTTCTTCCCTCCGACTAGCGGAAGGCTCACCCACAGCTCACGCAACGACTGCCACGATAAAACTGCAAACACACAAAGTTGATTTCCAAAAACTGAGAACTGACGGACCACCAAACTGAAAAATCGGCTGAAACGGTGCTGAAAACAACGGCGAAAACTAAAAAACTGAAAAACCAAACTTGAAAGCGGAGACTGAAACTGATACCTTCTTCTTCTGCTTGACGAGCTGAACAAACTGATACTTGAACTGTTGTAATTCTACGACCACATGCTGATATGCATGACACACGACGACAGGTATGACACGTGTAAAACAAAAACACTCCACGTGACGAGCTGAGCAAGTTTGATTTTCAACGTGTACACGTGTGATTTCGGTACACGGTTGCACTCTACAGTACTTCAGGAGCACGATTGGTTTTCGACGTGTACACGTGTGAAATATGTACACGGTTGCGGTGTACTGTACAATCTGAGCATCTTTCATTTTCTCCGCCCGACACGTGTATGACCTGGACACATGTCCTCATTACACTGTCGGACGTGTACAGTACGCCTGTAGTCTTGCAGACAAAGTGTAGAACCTTGGTGGCGGGTGCCTGGCACGTGCCAAATGTTTACAGCGTCCATGGAGTGCAGCACGGGTACAGCAGGACACAAAGATACCGTTGCGCGAGTTTTGAATTCGTAAGGCAAAATGTGCACTGTTGTAATTGACAGTGGACAGGACCTCACGAGAGATTCAGATTCATAAGGCAACGTGTGCGCTGTAAACAGTCCTTGCAGGATTGATTTGAATTCGTAAGGCAACGTGTGAGCTGTGAACGTGCCTTACGAATTTGTGCCACGCTGGATTTGGAATAGTAAGGGAATTTGTGCTTTGCTGTGCTTTGTTGTACTGCCTTACTAATTTCTCCGTCATGACAGTGCTAATTCGTAAGGCGGTTTTCTGTTCTGTTTGTTGGGCCATCGCCAGTTTGGCTGAGTAGCAAGACGGGCACATGTGTTAGAGCCAATACATTTGTAGTATGTGTGTCGTAGTGTTTGGTAGTAGAGTTCTAGAAGATTGCAGAAGTGTATAAGTAGTGCCAGAAGTTGGCGACTCAAAGTAAATCGGTACCCATTCCTTCAACTTCACCTCATCAACCGTCCTCCGATTTCCGTTGGCCCCGCTGACCTACCATTAGGTTATGGGCCCAGTTCAACGTTATTGTTCCGCTGTGTGAGTGCTCGTTCTCAGTTTCTGCTGCTGTTTTCGTGTTTGTTTCTGCTGTTGTTCTCGTTTTGGTCTCCGCTGTCGTTCTCGTTTTGGTTTCTGCTGTCGTTTCCGCCGCCGTTTCATCGCTGCCGCCGTTCGTTTTGTTCTATCGCCGTCTACTTGCTGTCGTTATCATCTTGGTCGTTCGTCTCCGTCTACCCGCTGTCGTTTCAACTTGGTGGATCTTCTTCGTGTCTGTTGCAGCTTGGTCTTGGCAATCGTTGTGTGAGCTGTGGGTGTAGTCCCTAGTCGCCAACGTACCATATCAATCCAAGAAGACTGCCCTTCGATCACGCCGGTGATCGTCGTAGCTGCCGATACCCTCGCTCTTGGTGAAAGGCTTGTGCCATTGGAAATCTGACTTGAGCGAGGGTCCGACCAAGAATCGTCGAGAGACGAAACACTGATCCTCGGGGAGGATCACAGTGTACTGGTCTAGTCGATCCGCACTCTGCCTTCGGGAGGTGCGTCGGCGGTGTGGGTAACGCTCTCGGTATTAGCCCTATAGGTACGACTTCGGTCCCCTGGGTGAAGAGAATACGTGCCTAAACACTGAACCTCTCACTATACGTGTATAAGGTCGCGTACCTTGATTAAGTTCGCACGGAAGAGGGTGACCCAAGGAGTGATTGTGAACAAATCACACGAGTACGACGAAGGCAGTTTCATTCTTGTGTTGTGGGAAACCTCATTGGGGTAGTACCGTATCAAGTTTGGACAAGCCGATTTCGGTTGCAGGGACCGTTCGCGGTAGTGACCAAAAGTCCTGGTTCGTCTACAGGCAAAGTGTTGTGCTTACTCGTGGCACGTTTGATTTAGTTCACAGTCGAAAGACCCGCACTGGCCGACATACAGGGGTAGCGCCCTAAGGCATTTTTAAGAAGAATACGCTTGTTCCACTCCGCCGGGAACAAGCACCAAGAACGTTTCCGAGTAATCGCTACAAACTTCTTATACGGGTGGGCTTGCCATTGTGTTGACTATCGGTTAACGGCTTGGGATCCCGGAACAGAAGACCTTGTATACTCGAAGGGTACATCCATTCGGCGAAATGGATGACCAAAGCTCTGGATCGGTCAGAATCGAGAAGCTGACCGCATCTAACTTTTACATCTGGAAGCAGAAAATCCAGCTACTGCTTGCTCTCCGAGATGTCGATCAATACGTTTTTGATGATATCCCGGAGAATGCGACCTCAGATGACCGGAGAAAATGGATCTGTGGTGACGCAAAAGCAAAGGCAGTCATCGGACTCACGCTTTCTGATGACTACTTGCAACATGTGCGAGGGTGTAGCAGTGCGAAGGAGACATGGGAAGCAATTCTGAATGTGTTTGAGCGTCATACTTTGCTCAATAAACTTGCCGCTCGTCGCGACTTTTACACTGTATCCATGCTCCCATCCGAGAAAGTGCTCGTGTTCATCAATCGTGTGAAGCAACTTGCTGCCAGATTGCAGTCAATGAGTGTTGAGATTGACGATAAAGAAATTGCAATGGCTGTGTTGAATGGCTTGCCTCCACGTTTCGATAACTTGATTGTTGCTCTTGACGCACTTGGCAATGAAGATAAAGTGTTTGGACTCGAGTTTGTGAAGAGTCGTCTGCTGCAAGAAGAGCAACGAGAAAGCATGAAGACCGCTTCTGCTTCATCACCACATGCACCTGCACTTGTCAATCGTATGCCTATTCGACGCGATATGAAATGTACGAATTGCAATAGACATGGGCATACTGCAGGGCGTTGCTGGGGCAAGGACGTGAATGGGCGCCGACCTGCACCGCCAGATGGGTTTCGGTCACGCAACACTGGCTTAAAGCCAAGTGCATTCGTTTCTCGAGATGACAATTCTACTGGTGCCTTTGCGGAGAGTGACTTTACTTGCTTGCTTTCGACTTCCACTCCAGAAAAGAGGGCTGCAAACGCAAGGTCATGGCTTGTCGATTCCGGTTGCAGCGCTCACATTACGTTTGATCGCGCTTTGTTCGTTACGTATGAACAGATGCAATCTGGATCAGTCGAGATGGGCACGAAGGCTAGAGCTAATGTCGCTGGTCGCGGCGAGGTAGAATTCATGTTGAACGTCAACGGTAGTCCCCATCCTTGCAAATTGTCAAACGTTTTGCATGTCCCTGATTTCGGATACTCGCTACTGTCTGTTAGCCAAATGGTTTCAAAGGGTTTGCAAGTGTCATTTGAAAATGAAAAATGCCGCGTTACTGCAGGACCAACTGTAGTTGCCACAGCGAGTCAAGTTGGGGATTTGTACATACTTGACGTCATGAATGAAACCTTTTCTGCTCACGTAGTTACCCTGCAGACGCTACCTGAACGCATGGCCGATGTTAATGTACAAGGAATCGCATCAATGATTCACAATAATGTGGTAAGTGGCATCAACGTTCGTCAAAGCGATGTCATCAGTGCAATGAATCCGAAGTCTGACAATCACTCTCCCATTTGTCCTGCGTGTGTGTTTGGCAAAGCAACGCGATCAGTAATCCCGAAACAGCGATCATCGTCTCGAGCACAGAACTGTCTTGACTTGGTACATTCTGACGTTTGCGGTCCGCTCGAAGTACAGTCCATTGGTGGTTCCAGATACTTCATTACATTTGTAGATGATCACTCGAACTGGGTAGTTGTGTACACGATGAGAAATAAATCTGAGGCGTTTGCAAAATACAAGTTGTATGAAAAGTTGGCTCAAACCCACACTGGTCGCAAAGTAAAGGTGCTTCGCACTGATCGAGGGGGAGAGTACTTGTCGACGGAATTCAAGTGGCATTTAGATTTAAACGGTACGAAGCACCAACTCACAACGGCATACACCCCTGAAGAAAACGGTGTTGCTGAACGTTTAAATCGAACTTTGATTGATCTTGTCCGCTCAATGCTTTCTCATAAACAGGTCAGTAAGCGATTCTGGGCCGAGGCTCTTGCCACTTCGGTATATGTACGTAATCGAGTTACTTCACGCGCTTTGCCCGTTAATACAACTCCGCACCACATTTGGATGAATTCTACTCCAAATGTTGGCCATTTGCGAGTATTTGGGTCAAAGTGTTGGTATACATTACCAAAATTAGAGCTCCGTAAGCTGGACTTGCGAGCGCGTGAAGCAATGTTTCTTGGGTATTCGCAATGCAGTAAGGCATACAAACTTTGGGACGGAGAGTTGAATAAAATTGTTGTGTCACGGGATGTCAAGTTTGATGAATCGACAGGTGGTATGCATGACATTCCTGCACACGAAGGTGATTCAATCAACTCTGATGTTGACGTTGTACTGCTCGATGGCGACAATGGGAATACAGCTGATACCCCAAATACGGATGAAGTTGGCTCTGAAGAGGATGAAGTTTCGGAGGAGGTTCTTGAAAACGATGGCGCTCATTCCGTAAGTGAGAATGATGAAGATGAAGATGATGTACCAACTGCCGTCGAAACTCCGAATGTCACTCCTCCAACTCCGACTCCAGCTGTGCGAAGATCGTCTCGAGTCAGCAGACCTCCCGGATCATGGTGGAGGAGCAACTTTGCAGCTGCTCTTCTTTCACATGCGCATGTCGCTATTGAAGGTCCCAAGACTTTCAACCAGGCAACCAACGGTCCTAGAGCTGCATTTTGGCAGACCGGCATTGACAAAGAACTTGCCTCGCAGACAAAGAATCGGACTTGGAAACTTGTTCCTCGATCTGAGGCGTCAAACATCTTGACATCCCGATGGGTTTTCAATGTCAAGCAACTGCCTGATGCAAATGGCAATATAGTTGAAAGTGCAAAAGCCAGACTTGTTGCTCGTGGATTCCAGCAAGTGCAAGGTCTTGACTATACTGAGACATATGCCCCTGTCATAAAGTTTACCACTATTCGTCTACTTCTTGCCTTAGTTGCTCACTACGACCTAGAACTTCATCAGATGGATGTCGTGCTAAGTATGCATCAAAAGTGCTTGAGCGTTTTCGAATGTCAACGTGTAACCCCTCTCTGACTCCAATGGAACAAGGTCACACAACCACGATTTCAACCGAAAACGACTCCGAAACAAATGCACCGTATCGTGAGGCAGTGGGATCTCTGATGTACTTGATGGTTGGCACTCGTCCAGACTTGGCATATGCGATTGGAAAGCTTTCTCAACATTCTGCCAACCCATGTGAGTCACAGTGGGCAGGTGTAAAACGAGTAATGCGATACGTGCAAGGGACTCGAAACTTAGGAATCGTGTTTGACAATAAATCCAAATCGCCGGAGTTGTTTGGCTTCAGTGATGCTGACTGGGCCGGTTGTTCAGACTCTCGCAAGTCGACCAGCGGATATGTTTTCAAGTTCTGCGGTGGAGCGATCAGTTGGAGTTCCCGGAAACAGACTGTGGTTGCAACTTCGACGTGTGAAGCTGAGTACATTGCACTATGTGAAGCGTGTAAGGAGGCGACTTGGTTGCGTCAAGTGGTTGCTGATGTTCTTGGACTTGATTCTGATCCCACGATTGTGATGGGGTGTGACAATGCAGGGACTATTTCGTATGCACAGAATGAATCGGTCAACCGTCGTAACAAACATGTTGATGTGAAATACCACTATGTACGAGATGCAATTAAGAGAAACGTCATTTCTTTGTCACATTGCCCGACCACTTCCATGCCTGCAGATATCCTGACGAAAGCACTTGGGCGAGTTCTGTTCCAGAAGTTTGTAGAACTTCTAGGGCTTGCAGTAGCTACTTCTGGTAAAAGCATGTGATCGAGGGGGAGTGTTGTAATTCTACGACCACATGCTGATATGCATGACACACGACGACAGTATGACACGTGTAAAAGCAAAAACACTCTGCGTGACGAGCTGAGCAAGTTTCATTTTCAACGTGTACACGTGTGATTTCTGTACACGGTTGCACTCTACAGTACTTCAGGAGCACGTTTGGTTTTCAACGCGTACACGTGTGAAATATGTACACGGTTGCGGTGTACTGTACAATCTGAGCATGTTTCATTTTTCTTCGCCCGACACGTGTATGACCTGGACACATGTCCTCATTACACTGTCGGACGTGTACAGTACGCCTGCAGTCTTACAGACAAAGTGTAGAACCTTGGTGGCGGGTGCCTGGCACGTCCCAAAGGTTTACAGCGTCTATGGATTGCAGCACGGGTACAGCAGGTTAAAAAGATACTGTTGCGCGAGTTTTGAATTCGTAAGGCAAAATGTGCACTGTTGTAATTGACAGTGGACAGGACCTCACGAGAGATTCAGATTCATAAGGCAACGTGTGCGCTGTAAACAGTCCTTGCAGGATGGATTTGAATTCGTAAGGCAACGTGTGAGCTGTAAACGTGCCTTACGAATTTGTGCCACGCTGGATTTGGAATAGTAAGGGAATTTGTGCTTTGCTGTGCTTTGTTGTACTGCCTTACTAATTTCTCCGTCATGACAGTGCTAATTCGTAAGGCGGTTTTCTGTTCTGTTTGTTGGGCCATCGCCAGTTTGGCTGAGTAGCAAGACGGGCACATGTGTTAGAGCCAATACATTTGTAGTATGTGTGTCGTAGTGTTTGGTAGTAGAGTTCTAGAAGATTGCAGAAGTGTATAAGTAGTGCCAGAAGTTGGCGACTCAAAGTAAATCGGTACCCAATCCTTCAACTTCACCTCATCAACCGTCCTTCGATTTCCCTTTGCCCCGCTGACCTTCCAGTATGCACATGTGCATTCTCAAGGTATTGCTTCGATGATTCGTGAAAATGTGGTAAGTGGAGTCAAACTACTTGGTAATGAGGCTAACAAAATCAACAGTACTGACAATGATTGCATCTCTGAAAAATGTTCTGCGTGCGTCTACGGCAAAGCCACTCGATCTGTAATCCCAAAGGAGCAGTCCTCGAGGCGGGCATACTTCTGTCTAGACTTAGTTCACTCTGATGTTTGTGGCCCCTTAGAGGTGCAGTCCATTGGTGGTGCCAGGTACTTCATTACCTTCATAGATGATCACTCAAACTGGTCAGTAGTGTACCCTGTGCACCATAAATCGGAAGCATTTGAACGATGCAAAATGTTTGCACAACTTGCTCAGACTCACACTGGTCGCAAGATCAAAGTGCTTCGCACCGATCGAGGTGGTGAGTATCTGTCCACGGAGTTTAAGTCTTTTCTGATTGCAAATGGTACTCAGCATCAAATGACGACCGCGTACACACCGGAGCAAAATGGCGTCGCCGAGCGACTGAACAGAACTTTGGTAACTTGGTGCGCTCCATGCTAGCGCACAAGAAAGTGACAAAGGGGTTCTGGGCAGAAGCACTTGCCAATGCAGTGTACGTTCGAAATCGAGTCACGTCACGTGCCATTCCCCCCAAGATGACCCCATACCACTTATGGATGAAATGTGTGCCAAATGTTGGTCATTTTGCGTGTTTTCGGTTCAAAGTGTTGGTATACATTACCAAAACACAACATCCAGAAACTTGACGCCCGTGCAAAGGAGGCAATGTTTCTGGGGTATGCTGAAAATACGAAAGCTTACAAGTTGTGAGATGGTGATTTGCACAAAGTGATCGTATCCAGAGATGTTACTTTTCACGAGTCCACGGGAGGCAAATCTGGTGAACCGACGTATACAAACGAGGAGGCTTCAACTCATGATGATATAGGAAGGTCAGCGGGGCAGAGGGAAGAAGGATGGTTGAAGGTTGGTGGTGGTTGATGGGAAAAGAAGTTGAGGCCATTTTACTCTTGGTCGCCAACTATCGGCGCTACTTATAGTCTACGAAATACAGTAAGGGCCATTAGGACTGGTCATGTGGCTCTTCTTCGTGCACTCTCGGTTGTTGATAATGTTTGCACTCTCTGTCGCTGATAATCAAGTGACTCTCCTTCTTGCACTGTGGGTCGCTGATAATGTTTGCACTCTCTGTCAATGATAATTTGGGACCGTCTGAGAGTCAATAATATCTAAATGCACTGTGCTGTAGAGTAGAGACTTTAGTCAACGATTAATGCATTGCAAGTTTTAGAGCAAAAAACGCCGTGACATATATTTCATATGTGTCACACACGTGTAGGACAAATGTCATACGTGTCATACACGTGTCAAATCAAGAATAATGAAACATGTTCAGAATGTACTGTAGAGTGCCACTGTGTGCAGATATTACACGTGTCAACACAAACATGAAGCATGCTCAGAATTGCGAGGAAAGTGCGACTGAACACATAAACGACACGTGTACACGTTGAAAACCAAAGTTGTTCCGTTTGACGTGCTGCGTGTTTTCGCTTCTACACGTGTCATATCTGTCATTGCGCGTCATACGTGTCAGCATGTGGTCGTACAATTACAACAATGTTTTCCGTGGTGGCGGATTGCCACTGTGGCCAACGCGTGCCACTGGGCGTACGGACGGCGTACTGTACGCCCCTCAGGCGTATTTCTCGCAATTTTAAGAACACCCGCATAATCTACGTGCACGGGTGGGCTTGTTGCAGTGGTTGTGGATTGCACTTAGGTGGCGACGTGCCCTTCCGTGGTGTTCTCGTGTGCACGGGTTCCGACCGTTGCGTGTGCTGTGGCTGTGCGTTTCGCGGCTCGGTTCGAAAAGGGGGCTATTGGCTTCCTCGCGCACTCTGTCGTCCGCCCCGGATCACATTGGCCCTGACGGGGATTGCTCCCCATTCAGACAGTCCGTACCATCTGGTTCCTTCGTCTTGCGTCCGGGACGTTCGGGAGTCAAATACGGCTTGGCTTCCGAACGTCCCCTTGGTCTTTAACCGCAGAGGACTAATTTAACCGAAACGGAGCGGTTGAATGTAGCCGAAAGACACGGTTGAGGGCCCCTTCCTTAATCGTGAACGTCCGCGTTCACGTCCGAGGTGAGGCCCCTGCCGGTGCGCCTCCGGAGGCGTTGGGCGTAACGAGACACCAACTCCTCCGGGACGTGAGTCTGTGCGGTCCAGATGGGCGTGTCGTAATCCGTCCAGTTGATGAGGAACTCCGTAGTTCCGTCCTCCATGGCTCGATGCCGGAGTAGCCGTGTTGAAATTCTACGACCACATGCAGACACGCATGACACACAACGACAGGTTTGACAAGTGTAAAATCGAGAACACCCGGCGTGACGAGCTGAGCAAGTTTGAGTTTCAACGTGTACACGTCTGATTTCTGTACACGATTGCACTCTACAGTACTTCAGGAGCAAGTTTGGTTTTCAACTTGTACACGTGTGAAATATGTACACGGTTGCACTGTACAGTACAATCTGAGCATGTTTCATTTTCTCCGCCCGACACGTGTATGACCTGGACACATATCCTCATTACACTGTCGGACGCGTACAGTACACCTGCAGTCTTACAGACAAAGTGTAGATCCTTAGTGGCGGGTGCCTGGCACGTGCCAAAGGTTTACAGCGTCCATGGAGTGCAGCACGGGTACAGCAGGACAAAAAGATACCGTTGCGAGAGTTTTGAATTCGTAAGGCAAAATGTGCACTGTTGTAATTGACAGTGGACAGGACCTCACGAGAGATTCAGATTCATAAGGCAACGTGTGCGCTGTAAACAGTCCTTGCAGGATGGATTTGAATTCGTAAGGCAACGTGTGAGCTGTAAACGTGCCTTACGAATTTGTGCCACGCTGGATTTGGAATAGTAAGGGAATTTGTGCTTTGCTGTGCTTTGTTGTACTGCCTTACTAATTTCTCCGTCATGACAGTGCTAATTCGTAAGGCGGTTTTCTGTTCTGTTTGTTGGGCCATCGCCAGTTTGGCTGAGTAGCAAGACGGGCACATGTGTTAGAGCCAATACATTTGTAGTATGTGTGTCGTAGTGTTTGGTAGTAGAGTTCTAGAAGATTGCAGAAGTGTATAAGTAGTGCTAGAAGTTGGCGACTCAAGTAAATCGGTACCCAATCCTTCAACTTCACCTCATCAACCGTCCTTCGAATTCCCTTCGCCCCGCTGACCTACCATTATGAGCCTCTTGAATCCGCCTCTGTTCAGATGGGAACCAAAGCTAGTGCAAAGGTTGCCGGCCGTGGTGACGTTCACTTGAAGTTAAATGTAAATGGCCGCATCGAACCGTGCAAGTTGACGGATGTATTGCACGTTCCGGACTTTGCGTTCTCTCTGCTCTCTGTCAGTCGAATGACTGAACTTGGACTATAAGTTGGGTTCGAAAATGGAAAAGGCATGGTCAGACGAGGCTCAACTGTAGTGGCGACTGCGACATTGGTTGGAGAACTTTACGTTCTCGACATCGTCAGTGACATCGGATCTGCACATGCTGCCACTCTGCAAACGTGGCATGAGCGATTTGCACATGTGCATTCTCAAGGTATTGCTTCGATGATTCGTGGAAATGTGGTAAGTGGAGTCAAACTACTTGGTAATAAGGATAACAAAATCAACAGTACTGACAATGATTGCATCTCTGAAAAATGTTCTGCGTGCGTCTTTGGCAAAGCCACTCGATCTGTAATCCCAAAGGAGCAGTCCTCGAGGCGGGCATACTTCTGTCTAGACTTAGTTCACTCTGATGTTTGTGGCCCCTTAGTGGTGCAGTCCATTAGTGGTGCCAAGTACTTCATTACCTTCATAGATGATCACTCAACCTGGTCAGTAGTGTACCCTATGCACCATAAATCGGAAGCATTTGAACGATACAAAATGTTTGCACAACTTGCTCAGACTCACACTGGTCGCAAGATCAAAGTGCTTCGCACCGATCGAGGTGGTGAGTATCTGTCCACGGAGTTCAAGTCTTTTCTGATTGCAAATGGTCCTCAGCATCAAATGACGACCGCGTACACACCGGAGCAAAATGTAATGGTAGGTTCGGAGGGGCAAGGGAAAGAAGGAGGGCAGGTTGATGTGTGTGAGTGAAGGAGTTGGTACCGAGGTTTACTTGGAGCCGTCTTTCGGCGATACTTGTACACTTTGAGTGTTACACTATCCCATTGCTTTGGTGCGTGTTAAACCGTACTCACCATATGCGCGACCAAGCGCGGTCCTCTTCTGGCCCGTCCACACTGTTCTATTTCCACCTTACGAATTGACTATTGACTATCAGTGCACAACAGTTTCTACACATTTCGAGTGACTGTAAACCATGGCCCTATGCATGCAATCGTTTCACACCTTGCTAATCTGCATCCAGACATGACAGAATATATTCTTGCGCAATGAACAACTTGGCATCTCTCTATTTCCAACAACACAAAGTCCTGTCATATCTCAGTCCCCATACATGCCCTTGTTCCGTACCTTACTAATTTCGGTACGCACTGCCAGACAACTATGACGGGTAGCAACAATGTGCATCCAGACTTTCTACACATCTCACGTGATATCCGATGTGAATCACACGAGTACTGTCATCAACTTGCATCCAACGGCGCACCATAACGAGAGCACAGTACAACGTCGCATGCTGACGGGAGTGTAGTACAACGGCGCATGCTGATGCAAGGGTCGCATATAGCGTGACGCATACACTGAATACTCACGTAAGTACATGTCTCTTGTGAGAAATACTTGTACTTTTAATTCATATGTACTGTACTCGGACACGCGCCGGACCGTATGCAGGCGACGTGTACAAGTGTAGGTACACACAGCAACCTGGCGATGTGTACATGTATACACCGCACACAAGTGTCCAGCGCCAAGGCCACCCGTAATTACCCACTACAACCATGGTGAACAACTTGAAACCCTCGAATTGATGTAATTAAAACGTATACCCGATCATTCAAGATATGTCACCAGCATGACTGAACATAAGTGGACAATAACAGACCAATAGAATTGCAGCATTCGAACCCACACCCAATAGATTTGCAGTATTGCCTGTGTAGCCCTATAACGGTTCGGACCAAATGCAAATTTTCGGCATTTATGCAAATTAGCTTAACCCTCTAAAGTCCACTTTCGTCTCCAGAACCCCAAAATCTGAGACTTTACACGTGTCATGTCGTGATATAGGGTGAGGGTCCGGACCGTCGAGTCATGTACACGTGTCGCTCGATTTTGCACTTTCCAGATAACAGCATGTGGTCGCACATTTTCAATAAAATGGCGTCGCCGAGCGACTGAACAGAACTTTGGTAAACTTGGTGCGCTCCATGCTAGCGCACAAGAAAGTGACAAAGGGGTTCTGGGCAGAAGCACTTGCCAATGCAGTGTACGTTCGAAATCGAGTCACGTCACGTGCCATTCCCCCCAAGATGACCCATACCACTTATGGATGAGATCTGTGCCAAATGTTGGTCATTTGCGTGTTTTCGGTTCAAAGTGTTGGTATACATTACCAAAACACAACATCCAGAAACTTGACGCCCGTGCAAAGGAGGCAATGTTTCTGGGGTATGCTGAAAATACGAAAGCTTACAAGTTGTGAGATGGTGATTTGCACAAAGTGATCGTATCCAGAGATGTTACTTTTCACGAGTCCACGGGAGGCAAATCTGGTGAACCGATGGATACAAACGAGGAGGCTACAACTGATGATGACACAATCAACTTGAACATCGATGAGGAAGTTGCAGAAAATGATGCAGTGGTATCGGAAGCATCATCGCCGGATGAACAACAAGACTCTGATGAATCCTCCAAGTCCTCCCCAACTCCAGGGGAGAACGAAACCACCGAAACAGTTGAGCAACACGTAGCTGAGGAAGAAACAATTGATCCGCCAACTAATCTCCGTCGGTCCACTCGCGTTCGCAAAACGCCTGGGGCGTGGTGGGCAGCAGCTCTGGTGACTGCTGGACTCCTTAGCCACGCCCATGTGATAACGGAAATCCCAAACTCGTACAAGCAAGCTATGGATTCTCCAAAAGCTCGCTTCTGGCAGAAGGGCATCGACAAAGAACTTACTTCACAACACAAAAACAAAACATGGACACTTGTTCCAAGATCTCAAGCATCAAACGTCCTGACGTCCAGGTGGGGTTTCGGACACAGGAAGGTCAAATCAGCCTATCTGAGGCAATAAAAAATCTGCGCAAATATTTTAGTCCGGGCCAGCAAAAAATGTGTCATAAATGTAGCAACGCTTGGTAATTTCATGTCGCGATTTTGCACATTTTTTACCAATGACGCCATTGGCTAGTAAGCAGCATAGTTATGGCACAGCGGCTCTACCTGGCCTGTGGCGGTAGATGACTGCCTGGAGCTGCACACGGAGTAGGTGTTGCAGGGCTAAACTTGGTTACATTGAGGTAATGATGAGACGGTGATCATCGCTGCATCTGCGCAGCCACCGACGACTACGTTTTGCTGCTCCAGGGCAATGACAATATGTGTCCATTCGCAGCCCCAATGCAGCACTAGACGTAATGCCGCGACCTACTCTCAGTCAATGAAATGTTAGACCAGTGCCTTTCTTGCAAAGGTGATGTCACCCCGCTTGTCCAGAAACGGTCCCATCCCGAAGGATGAAACCGATAGCGGTTCTAGCGGCGTTCACATCACATTTATTCGTAGCAACCGAAGAGTATTGTTACGGCTACATACACTACATCTACTCCGTCCAAATACCGAAATACTGCGGCAGTGGTTCATTGCGCTTCCGTTGAATACAATAATCAACGCCAAACATAACAGGAGAGGTCAGTTACGGTCACAGTACGTCATGATGGTGGATTAGAATTCTGAGAGACCAAGGAGGGTGTACTGATGGCTTACTTGATCCTGAGTTAGACGATGGGCGGGTTGACCTGCAGTGAGACAAGGAACCCTGTGAGGATTTGTCAGAACAGTTCTTCGACACTTTCAATTTGTTAGAGAATGTGCGAACGTACGTTAAAGCTTTGTAGCTAATCGCAAAACGGTATTGCCTAGAGAAAGCGCTCACTTGCCCAACGTGTGCAGCGCACTCGTGTCTCGGCATGAGATTTCAACCGAACACGCAACTCGCAGAAATGAAACTGTCAGAAAAGAGGATGCGCTGTGGGTCAGGATTGTGGCAGAAGTGGCGTCACTTACTGTGCATGAGATTTCAACGGAACACGCAACTCGCGGAAATGAAACTGCCAGAAAAGAGGATGTGTGGTGGGTCAGGACTGCGGACGAGGGGCGTGCAGAGAGATGGATCTGGTCCTGGAACTATATATGCAGTACTCAGAAAAGGCGGTAGTTTGATATATCAAACTACCGCCTTTTCTGAGTTCGAGCAGGGCATCTGAGTGAAAATCAGTTACATTTTCATGGGCACGTGTCAACAGCAGAATATAGGTTCTGAAATCTCAATTTGAAATTACCGAATTCGGTATGGCATGGTTGCCCTTAATGACAGGCATGCATTCAGCTTTTTTCGTGCGGTATCACATCAAAATGCGAGTAGGAGCATCTCATTCCAATATTTGTTCGGAACATGATGAGATATTCTCCTGCGATAGCTCTGGGAATGTACAGCTATACGTCCTTGCGTACTTGTTCATTGCCCTGCAGACATTCTTTAAAGCTTTTCGACACTCACAGCCTTCACCTTTACACTCCTGCGTGACTGACAGAGTCAGTGATTGTGCAGGCCAGCGTCCTGCCCGGGACTCTGACCTGTCTGGAGCACTACTCACCGATTCACTTTCCTGCACCGCGTGTACAGAGTCGGTGTGTGAGACGGACTTAGAAGCAGTCCTGCGCCTGGCGACAACTGAGAGGCTCCTTGCAAGGATGTTTTCTTGTCGCGCCTGTTCAGTGCAGTTTACAGAAGAAACCATCTCTTTGTCTTGTTGTGGGAGGGAATTCTTCACGTGATTGACCATTTCGTTCGGATAACCATCGATGATGCGAGGGATCGTTTCCTGAACTTTCTTGAACCTGTCCAAAGCCATCCAATTCGCGATGGAAGGCATTTCATACAAGTAATCCGATGTCACGAGGAAGCGGATATTACTCAGAACAAGTTTTGCTGCCTCGCAGAGAGCATTATCCACGACTGGAACACGGCCAAATGCTTGTGTGGAACATTCGTCGGGGAGACAGAATGCCCCGGCGTTGACTGTGATTGTATCCCTCTGTTTTTTGTGGGCGAAGCCTGAACTCAACACAGTAAAGCACAACTCACGGTCGTCACTTGTCAAGGCGATGTAAGGATATATCATTTCTTCGCAGTTCTTGAATCCCATATATCTGGCCTTGCAATCCCATGCTCGAATAACTTGCTGAACAGCAAAGCCAATACGCTGTGACGTCTCCCTATTGACCTTGTAGTTCTGCAATACCTTCTTTCTTTTGGCACATGGTGATCCTTGTTTCCTGGTGTGACAGTTCATAACTACTCCCACATAGATTAGGAACATCATTGCCTCGAAGGAAGTTGCGGGCGAAGTAAGGAATCGTGGCTCTTTCACAGTATTCCTTTTGGAACTCGTGTTGCTAAAAAACGTACACTGGAGACCTCTAGCATTGAAGCTGTCGCCGTTAATGTCGCTTATGATTTCGAAGATTTGCCAGGGTATAGTATCATTGCCTCTCCCGCAACCAAGAAGCGCCTGCACGATTGCATAGACTTGTGCGACTTGACGTTGATTCACTTTTGATTTGCGAACCTCTGCCTTGGATACATTTTCGGCTCCCAAAGATTGTAAGTAGTTCTTTGCAGCATCGGTCTCAAGATTATTCTCAACCCAATCCGCGATATCTCCAAGTTTCGGTACGACATTCCCAGTTTGCTGGATTACGGCTGCTCGCACTACCTGTATGGCTTTGAGGCGCTTCCAGAAGGAAGACGTTTTCGCTTGAGTAGGCATGTTTATCACGTGTGATACTTAGATGGGGACAGGAACGGATAGCAGTAAGAGGAGCAGAACAAAAGTGCAGGCTTATGTAGAGAACGAAAAGACGTCGTGCGGGATAGTCGATGAGGTTTCTTAAACGGACAGCAAGAGAAGGAGTAATCCAGTAAAGCAACCGCTTAGGTCTTCTAGGTTTCCACTTGAGGTTTCCCCGCAATATTTCCACTTGACGGGTACTCCAACCCACGGTGAAGCGTCCCCTACGCGCGGAGGGGGCCAATTTCAGCACTCTTCCACCACCCAGACCCTTGGGTGATGGTGACAAGATCCGTTCGGGGTACCCCTGCAACCAACTATTGTTGACTATCGGCGCAGTCCTCCTCTTATGAGAAAATGTCAATGTTCTGGTTTAGCGGCTAAAGCCACTGAATAGAGGACGACCTAGTAGAAGTAGTGGTCCATAAGAAGGAACAGGCGCAACGCAAAACGCAGCGCTAGCGGTCTGAAAGGTAGAAGGTGACACCACGGCCAGCATGAGCCTGCAGGCACCTTGGTGGACGCGCGTCCCTGGCACCTGATATGCACATCGACACTCGATGTGCAAGTAAAATCGGCCAAAAAATTTCCCAAAAATATGATCTAATTTGCACATCGACACTCGATGTGGAAATCAAATCGTCCAAAAAATTACGCAAAAAAAGAATTTGATTTGCACATCGACACTTGATGTGGAAATCAAATCGTCCAAAAAATTACGCAAAAAAAGAATTTGATTTGCACATCAACACTCGATGTGGAAATCAAATCGGCCAAAAAATTGCGCAAAAAAAGGATTTGATTTTGACATCGACTATCGATGTGCCCATCCGGTGCCTGGGTCGAGCGTCCGAAAAAACTTGACTGTTTTTTTGGCCGCACACCACCCCAGCGCTCCACTGGGGATGTCCAAGCATGTCATCTGTCATGGGGCATCCTGGGCCGTTGATTTTGCGTCTGTAGAGCGTCTCCCGATAGCTTAATCGCCCCTGTGTAGACGCATTTCTGTCCAAAAATGGTCCTGCTCCTCCTACCCCTTTGACCTCACTCGACCCTTTCCATCTCCAGCACCTTTCTTCTTCGCACCCTACCGGCGCGCCTATACAGAGTACTTGCACTCCGTCTGCTCGCCCTTTCCGACCACAGTTACAGTCTCTCTTGCTTCCAGGTCCCGAACGCGTCGCAAACCCGTCTATCGTTCCTCGCGGAGAGCATCTCTCCGTGAGATGTTGTAGTAGACCACCTTGTACTCTAGCGTACACGTACACAGATGCCACGAAGTAAAGCTTCAGTCGAACCGCTAAAGGGATTTCTGCGCTGGTTTTGCTCCCTTTTTCAATAACAATATGTCTATAGAGCATAAAGCAGCTTCACACCCCTCTTGAAAGGGAACAACTGGCTTATTTCCATTTAGATATTGTCCAGGGGAGATAGAAGAGGTACGGGAATGAATACATCCACATCGTCTCAGTCACCAATCCAGAACTGCTCACTGATATATAAAGAAGTCTCCAAAAACGACCACGTTTACTCAGATAGATAGTGACTCCTTTCTAGATCAGTGAAAAGCTTAAAGTAACGGTAACACTAAGTAGCTTAAGATCAATTGGTGGGATTGCAATGCAAAACGTGGATACGTGTCCAATTAGATTGTTCATGTTGGGGTCTCCGTCCTGGGACCCACGCGTTTTCTCCTATTTCATTTATAAAGGGGGGGAGCGTTGGGGGTCATTTTACCATAGGCCTGTTGCACTTACCAGTGTGGCAACTATGATTAAAAGAACAGTCATTCAATGACACCTGAGTTACTGTCAAAGCATTCCGGACTGTGGCAACTGCGATTAAAAGGACAGTTATTCAATGACACATGACTGACTGGCAAAGCATTCTGGACTGGAAGATGTAGGTAGATTTGTAGCCCATGCCCTACTGGAAAAGTGCACGTGCAAGTCTCATGGGACTTAGACTCTGAGCAGAGCTGTGATCCATAAATGTGACCGTTACGAAAATGGTGATTTCACATTAATGATATATATATGTATATACTGACTACGTTCGAATGGTTACCGCAACGCTTTAGTCTTCGGTATATATTTCAAACAAATTTCTCAAGTATCACTTTCCAAGGGAAATTAGCAGAGGACGATACCATCCACCAGTTGATAATGGTATCAGATCTTTTCAATGGCCTCCAATTCGGGAGTGATATAGAGGTCTACTATACCTTGGAGAATGAAGAAGAAAGTGAGGCATGGTTCCATGCAACAGCCATTAGTCTCAACCACCTTCATGACGATCGAGGAAAGGTGTTCAAGGGACTATTCAATACAAGGCTGCCTTTGGATTCAGGGCATGTAAGAGCAAGGTGACTTTCAAGGAGGGCAACGTGTTGTAATTCTACGACCACATGCAGACACGCATGACACACAACCACAGGTTTGACAAGTGTAAAATCGAGAACACCCGGCGTGACGAGCTGAGCAAGTTTGAGTTTCAACGTGTACACGTCTGATTTATGTACACGGTTACACTCTACAGTACTTCAGGAGCAAGTTTGGTTTTCAACTTGTACACGTGTGAAATATGTACACGGTTGCACTGTACAGTACAATCTGAGCATGTTTCATTTTCTCCGCCCGACACGTGTATCACTTGGACACATGTCCTCATTACACTGTCGGACGCGTACAGTACGCATGCAGTCTTACAGACAAAGTGTAGAACCTTGGTGGCGGGTGCCTGGCACGTCCCAAAGGTTTACAGCGTCTATGGATTGCAGCACGGGTACAGCAGGTTAAAAAGATACTGTTGCGCGAGTTTTGAATTCGTAAGGCAAAATGTGCACTGTTGTAATTGACAGTGGACAGGACCTCACGAGAGATTCAGATTCATAAGGCAACGTGTGCGCTGTAAACAGTCCTTGCAGGATGGATTTGAATTCGTAAGGCAACGTGTGAGCTGTAAACGTGCCTTACGAATTTGTGCCACGCTGGATTTGGAATAGTAAGGGAATTTGTGCTTTGCTGTGCTTTGTTGTACTGCCTTACTAATTTCTCCGTCATGACAGTGCTAATTCGTAAGGCGGTTTTCTGTTCTGTTTGTTGGGCCATCGCCAGTTTGGCTGAGTAGCAAGACGGGCACATGTGTTAGAGCCAATACATTTGTAGTATGTGTGTCGTAGTGTTTGGTAGTAGAGTTCTAGAAGATTGCAGAAGTGTATAAGTAGTGCCAGAAGTTGGCGACTCAAAGTAAATCGGTACCTAATCCTTCAACTTCACCTCATCAACCGTCCTTCGATTTCCCTTTGCCCCGCTGACCTTCCAGTAAAACGAGTTTGTACAAGATGGACAAAAGTTTAGCTGGAGACTCAAAGATACATCCGTGCGATTGGATATCACCGCAAGTTCAGGCATGGCAAGCGGAGCGATGGATGTAGCTGATATGGACTATGCTCCAGGTAGTTCCATGGTAGAAAAATGCAAGAAGCTCAACCATACGACGAATGTGTCACTTGACCAGGAGACAATCAGAGATACACGCGAGCTAAATGCCCTTTCCAGACGCCTTCAGTATCTTGAGGAAGTAGTGAAAGCACAGCAATCCTCTATTACCACTTCGCTATGGACTCAGAACCCGCTACTCACTTCTGCTGGGGGCTCCAATATTCCTCTTAAATTTATTTCGTTGCGTCTAGAGCATTGGTTACTCAAGATGCCGACACGTCCTACCCCGGGTGAAATGACTCGTGGGACGAAATGGTTTGTGCAAGATTCATTTAAGGCGCGAGCAGACTGCACATTGCTCCAGTTTGATTCCATATCCGAAAGAGTCAAAGCTCAGCTACGAACAAAGGTTTCTATTCTTCCGGAAGATTATATGTGCAGGAAACCAGTTGTGAAGGAGACGAGTATATACTTCAGGAGCTTCTTAGACCTGTCAGAAGCACTCGAACCAGCATCACCGCAAGTTGTCAGAGACCTGATCATCGCAAAGAGGCTGGAAAAAGGTACCGACAATTGCGTGTCTGCTAGAGTGATAGGCTGTATGGCCGGTCCCAAAACCGAATATCTTTCTGACCCGTGGTATATGACAATTGGAGATTCGTTTGCTGTTATGAGGGAGGACGAGGATGAACAACGGCACGTTGCATATCGTCGGAATTGCACTTGGAATTCCATAGAGAAGACCTACTCCCATTCACTGGAAGCCATAAGACTATCTGAGCTCCACTTCCAAGAACGCATTTCCAAGGTAATGGGTGCTGAAAACGTGGTCAGCGGACCATTCGACCGGAAGCAGTCGTTCTACCTGCGATGGAATCTTCAATCCAGTCTTTGTCAATCTATATTTGCTGATGTAAATCGCAGCGACGTACTAGGAGTACTTCAAGTACATATCCCTTTCCTCTCTATCAAAGGCTCTGCGCACGTGAAGCAATTCATCAATGTTGCCAAAATTCTGGACCTCTTTAAGTAAACTCAATTCATTTATGCTACAGTAGTCTCCCGCTTTACTCATTTATCACTTCGATGAACTAAGAAGTATCACTATCACATGAAATACGACCCCTTATAAATCGAAGTCTTGGACTATGAATACATCGTCATCGTCTTCGACTTGACTCGTCTGGATTTCATCGTCACCGTCCACCACGCTCAGATCATCATTATCCTCGTGATTTGAACCTGATCGGACCGGGGGATCGTGTACGGAGTTATACATATCCACGGACATCACCAGCTTCTCCTTCAAAATACTGGAGAGTTGCTGTGGAAGCTCACCCCGCCTTTCTCCCTGTTCTTCCGTCAAAAGTTCTGAATAGAGTGATCTCAGTCGCGACTGCCGTGAACCATTATGCTGATCCTGGCTATCCGCTTCGTGCAACATCTGCTCGTTTCCAGAAAATGCACCCCTCGACTCAATCACCTTCATCAGCATGACCTCCCGGAACAGGACAGCAGTCATGTAAATCACACGAAAGGATTCCTTAGATATTGAATGCAGGTCTTCATCACTGCCGCACCTGGTAAAAGCAACCAAGAACTTCAAGGCGACGTGCATGACATTGAGTCGGATAACAATTTCTCGAGTCTCCTTCCTTCCATCCTTGTCTTTCGTCTCAACATCATACGTAGCGATGAATATGAAGGGTTCACTTTCAGAAAGCAGCTTCTTCCACGCTATCCCATTCATGGGGTTCACCTCAGCGACCGACTTCATAGCAGTACGACAGGTTCCGTCTGGGATATCTTGGAGGTTCATGTGCGGGCGGGGTGGATTCTCATACTGGAATGAGACTCCCACTTCACTTTGGAAAACATATGAGAAGTTTTGAAAGAAGGATTTCCGCCCAAGCTCCCTGGACTTGTTCAGAAACTGATTACCCATCTTGAAAACGCGGCGAACGATCTCAACCCTAATGTCTTCGTCTTTGATGAATCCAATTGGCTCATCTTCCCCCATCTTATCGCTTCGACGCCGAGCCACACGCCGGGCCTTCTTGATGGCCGTTGAAGCAAATTCTTCGTTGAAGAAAGACTCGACTGTGATCATTCTTATGTAGCCTGGCCTCAGCCAAAAAGGGTTCTCAGCAGTCTTCAGCTTCCCGCGGATGTTCGGATGTACCATTTCGAGTGACTTCGTCCCAATACTCGGGTTGTTCATTGCATTTGCAATCAAGCTCTTTCCCCAAGCCTTTCGCAGGACTAGATACTGACGGGCTTGCTTCGTACCCAGCAGCTCCTCGGTTTTCACCTCGCTTGGGTCCCTTTTCCACAAAAGGACCTCGACAAGTAAAAGTCCGAACCCCAACACTTCGGAACTATTGACGTCCAAGCGAAGCTTCTCAGATTGTGAGTCACGACTCCCACCTTCAAAAGATTCCTTCGCTTCCTTTCTCTGAGGAAGAATTCTCATGGTGCAATTTATCAGCGCTCTTGTTAAGATAATGCACATGAATTTGCCCCCAAATATGTCCTCCATAGGCCTGAGGAGGTCGATCAAAGAGGCCTTTTCGGCTGCTTTTCCCGTCTTCGGCAGTGCGGAATTCAGAAGAACAATGTTGACGGCGTCCTGGCAGCGTGATAACGTCCTCTCCAAAGTGGAGACACGAGAAGATACAGCTTTGCTTGCACCAAGAATTTCCCTCTTTTCAATGGCAAGCTGCTTCTCCAAACGAGCATGCAGTTCCCGCATGACTCGAAGTACTCCGTGGTTAGAGTCTTCCTCAAATTCTCGAGAGAAATTGGAGCCCCGTGGCTGACTCGGCAAGGAACCTGCCACGGACTCACGACGCGTGGGAACGATGACGTCTTCCACAACTTGAGTTTGGGCGACTTCGTCCATCTCTGCTGCACTACCCTGCACAATGTCGTCGACGTCCTCGTCTGGCTCGC